>NC_041387.1:302151481-302211442 GCF_002162155.2 Triticum dicoccoides
CGTGCGAGAGAGAGAGCAAGGGGAAGAGGGAATGGCCACAGGAGAGAGCGAGGGAGGTGTGGGGCGGCGCGTGGCGTCATCCAGGGCGTCCAGGGCGACGAGGGGCAGAAGCAGGATGTGGCAGGGAGACATGGCCGTGGCCGGATGCGTGGACGCGCGCACCAGCGCGTGCCCCTGTCCTGCTGGCGCGAGGAAGGGGACGACTGGCACGGCCAGCTGGCTAGGCCGGCCTGCTGGGCCGTTGGGCCAGGCCAGACTGCACAGTGCCAGGCCCGAGGTGAGCTCTTTTTTCTGTTTTGTTTCCTTTTTCTATTTTCTAACATTTGTTTTGATTTAACAAAATACTAAATCATTTTATTTTCTTATGCCAATTTTTGTAAGAGCTAGTTATATTATTCCAGAGCTCCTTAACAACTAGCATAATTTTTGGACATATATTATATATATATAACATATATATATCCAAGGCAAAATAATTATTGGATTAATCCAAATGCCCAAAATAAATATCTATGAGCTCCTAAAAATATTGGTTTGATTTTTATCTCTGTCCAATATTTTTAGAGAGCAACATGAACATTTTCTTGGACCTTTTTGGAGCACTTTTTTAATTTGGGTCATTTCCAAAAATGATTTCTAAGGGTTTCACAATTCCCCATTTCAAATTTAAATGGAATTTAAACATGATGCACACATGACTAGCTAGCCTTGAGCATACCAGAACTAGGGATGTGACAACTCGCCCCCACTGGAAAGAATCTCGTCCCGAGATTCAGGGGTCGACGGAAAGAAAGTGGGGTACTCCAGTCGAAGACGATCTTCTCGCTCCCATGTAGCTTCTCTCTCAGAATGATGAGACCACTGAACCTTGAGAAACTTGATGTTATGACGTCGAGTGACACGCTCTGCTTGATCAAGAATGCGAACTGGATACTCTCGATATGTGAGGTTATCTTGGAGATCAAGCGTTTCGTGGTCCACTCCGCGGATAGGATCCGAGAAGCAACGCCTGCGTTGAGAGACGTGGAAGACATCATGCACTCTGGAAAGATGTGGGGGTAGTTCCAACTGGTAGGCAACCTCTCCTTGTTTAGCGAGAATGCGAAAAAGACCAATGTAACAAGGAGCCAACTTGCCCTTGATACCGAAATGATGGGTACCCTTCAAAGGAGTAACCCGAAGGTAAGCTTTGTCGCCAACTTCATAAGTCATATCCTTATGATGACGGTCATACTGGCTCTTTTGACGAGACTGGGCTGTTTTTAAATTCTCACGAATGATGCGAATTTGCTCTTCTGCCTCCTAGATCATGTCCGGTCCAAAGAATTGTCTTTCACCGGTTTCTGACCAGTTCAAAGGTGTTCGACATCTTCGTCCATAGAGAATCTCAAAAGGAGCTTTCTTGAGACTAGATTGATAGCTATTGTTATACGCAAACTCGGTAAAAGGAAGACATTTTTCCCTGTCCATACCGAATGAGATAATGCAAGCTCTAAGCATGTCTTCGAGTATTTGGTTGACCCTTTCCACCTGACCACTCGGCTGAGGGTGGAAAGCGGTGCTGAAGGAAAGATGGGTTCCCATGGCAGTTTGGAAACTCTCCCAGAAATGAGAAGTGAAACGACTGCCACAGTCTGAATTGACCTCTAGTGGAACACCATGAAGTGACACTATTCGAGAAATATATAAGTCAGCAAGCTGACTAGCAGTGATACTCTCTCGAACAGGTAGGAAGTGAGCCACTTTGGAAAGACGATCAACGACTACGAAGATAGCGTTATTCCCATTCTTGGTCCTGGGAAAGCCGGTGATGAAGTACATACCAACTTTATCCCATTTCCATTCAGGAATAGCTAAAGGCTGAAGGGTGCCAGCATGCCTTTGATGCTCTGCCTTAATGCGACGACAAATGTCACAATTAGCAACGAAGTCTGTGATTTCTCTCTTCATCCTAGTCCACCAGAACCTCTGGCGTAGGTCCTGATACATCTTAGTACTACCGGGATGAATTGTGAGAGGGGATTCATGCGCCTCCTTAAGAATCAATTTCTGCATCTGCTGACTCTTGGGAACCACCAAGCGTTTCCCAAAGTAAACAACACCTCATTCATCCATAGAGAAACAACCAGCTACTCCCTTGGATATATATTTCTTGATTCGGGAGATTCCCGTATCATGCTTCTGGACAATAGTAGGCTTCGCCTCCAAGGTAGAAAGGAATCCGTGAGGAGCAATGTGAAGTTTAAGCTTACAGAATTCCTCATGGAGAAGTGGTTGGCCCTGCTGCAACATGAGATTGTTGCAATAGGATTTACGACTTGGTGCTTCAGCCATGACATTGCCCTTGCTTGGGGTGTAGGTAATCCCTAAGTCGTAATCTGAGATCAACTCCAACCAACGTCTTTGCCTAAGGTTCAGATCTGGTTGTGTGAAGATATACTTGAGATTCTGGTGATCGGTGTAGATCTCGCAACGTTTACCAAGAAGGTAGTGTCGCCAGGTCTTGAGTGCATAGACTATGGCTGCAAGCTCTAGATCATGTGTAGGATAATTCTCCTCATGTGGATGCAACTTTCGAGATGCATAGGCAATCACATGACGATCCTACATAAGAATCCAACCTAGTCCCTGTCGTGAGGCGTCACAGTAGATAACAAAGTCCTTAGTGAAATCTGGTGGCGCAAGTATGGGAGCAGAAGTCAGGCGTCTTTTCAGTTCCTGAAAACTGTATTCACACTTTGGGGACCACTCAAACTTTTTATCCTTCTTGAGAAGTTCTGTGAGGGCTTTGGCTACTTTGGAGAAGTTCTCAACAAAGCGGTGACAATAACTGGCTAGACCAAGGAAACTCCTAACTTATTTAACGGTTTCAGGTGGAGTCCAATCAAGAACGGCCTTAACTCTCTCTGGATTGACAGCAATGCCCTTACCAGAGATTACGTGGCCTAGGTAGGTCACTTCTGGCAACCAAAATTCACACTTGGAGAACTTGGCATAAAGGCGGTGCTCCCTGAGTTTTTCTAACACAAGTCTAAGATGTTCGGCATGCTCTTCCTCGTTCTTCGAGTAAATAAGGATATCATCGAGGTAAACCACGATGAACTTATCTAAGTACTCCATGAAGACCGAGTTCATCAAGCGGGAGAAGGTGGCTGGGGCGTTGGTTAGACCGAAGGACATGATGGTGTACTCATACTGGCCATAACGAGTGACAAAGGCTGTCTTGGGGATGTCCCTGTTTCTGATCTTGATTTGGTGGTAGCCTAACCTCAAATCCATCTTGGAAAAGACTAAGGATCCAACGATCTGATCATACAGGTCGTTGATCCTGGGGAGCGGATATTTGTTCTTTATCGTGACCAAATTAATAGGACGATAATCTACAACCATCCGGTCCGTACCATCCTTCTTCTTGACAAAGAGGGCGGGGCAAGCCCAAGGAGAAGAACTAGGATGGATGAAACCCTTTTGCAAGGACTCATCAAGTTGTTTCTTAAGCTCGGCTAGTTCTAAGGGTGCCATTTTGTAAGGTCTCCTAGAGATTGGAGCGGTTCCTGGGATAAGATCTATGACGAACTCTACATCTTTGTCAAGCGGAACACCTGGCAGTTCCTCTGGAAAGACATCTGGCAAGTCACAGACTACCTGCATATCTTCAAGGTCTGGGAGAGGGCTGGCATTAAGAGAATAGAGCTGACGCTTTGCAACTCCAGTGGAGACAGTGACTATCTTGCCAGATGGGTATGTAAGCTGAACGGACCTGGTATAACAATCAATCTTGGCATAATGAGCTTTCATCCAGTCCATACCCAAGATAAAGTTAATATCTGTAGACTTGAGGGCTATAAGTGATGCAAGGAATACAAGTCTGTCAACAAGGATTTCGTTACCATGGCTTACACTAGAGGTTTCCCATTTGGATCCAGGAGTTTGAATGACCAGTGGAGAGGGCATATCACAAAATGACATGTTGTGTAGATTAGCATAACTTTCAGAAATGAAGGAGTGAGATGCTCCAGTATCGAACAGAACCGATGCTGGATGACAGTTGACAAGGAGTGTACCAAGAACAACATATGGATCATCATGAGCATCTTTAGCTGAGACGTGATGCACACGTCCATGTTTAGTGCAAGCTGGCTTAGCACTGATCGTCTTGCTTGATGGCTTAACACAGCCAACAGTCTTCTCGGGCTGGGGTGGAGCATAACTAGTCTGAGAACAGTCACGTGCATAGTGTCCTGGCTTCCCGCATGTGAAGCAAGCCCCTGAGGTTGGACGTGGACCCGCACTGACAAGCGGCCTACTAATAGATCTGGGTGGAGCATACGACTGAGCTGGGTGGGGCACCACACAGGATGGCCTCGGTGTATATCCATAAGGAAGAGCGGAGTTTGGAACCCAAATCTGACGCTTCTAAGAACTAGAACCGGAGGAAAATCCCAAATCACGGGTGTGCTTACGAGACTCCTCGTAAGGGAGCTGGGTTGTCTCTGCATTAATGGTATTGTTCACTAGAGCCTGGAATGTATCACAATGATGCAGGTGGAGATCACGACGCAACTTGGGGTTGAGACCCGTCCGGAACCTAGCTTGCTTCTTGGTGTCCATGGACACCTCTTCTGAAGCATAGCGGGCAAGGTTCTTGAACTCTCTGTTGTAAGCATCAACAGCCATCTTACTCTGGGTGAAACTACAGAACTCTTCTCTCATGTGATCAATGAGGGCCTGAGGTATGTGATGCTCGCGAAAAGCCTCAGTGAAATCTCTCCAAGTAGGAATCTGGCCAGCTGGAAGCATAGCCTCATAGTTCTGCCACCAAAGACTAGCAGGACCTTCCAGGTGGTATGTAGCATAGGTGACCTTATCATCTTCACCTACGTTCGCGGACTGTAGCTTATGAGTGATGCTACAGAGCCAGTCATCTGCATCGAGTGGCTCGATGGAGTGACGAAAGGTAGGCGGGTGCAAGCGAATGAAGTCATGAATGGTTGCAGACCCTTTGAACTGATGTGCGGTGTTCTCCTCGATATGTGCCAACAAGTGATTAGACTGATGCTTGTTTCTCTCCATCTCTGTGGGGACCCCGACTCATAAGTCGTGATCACCGAATGCATGTGTACAGTGATCCTAGAGATCAGTGCTCACGGAACACATAGAAGCTGAATAACAAGAGTCTTACATCCAGACATACCATCTTACACAAATTATGACCAATATGATCAAGGCTTACATATATAAAGCCACAAGGGCTGAATACCAAATAAACTTAAGCAGCGGAAATCTTCATCGATAAGTAGAACCCATGCCATCTGCCTTAACCCTACAGACATTCTGACTGGGAAACGTCCTAGTTCGCATGTTTGTCTCCAAAGAACTCTTCTTCGAACTCCTGTTCTTCCATGCCTAGCCAATTAAATAACTAGTGGCAAGCCAATGAGTACTTTGAATGTACTCGCAAGCAACCCAAGGGTGATAACAGAATAATTATGCAAGGCACCACTGCTAAATTGGCATTTTGCGGAAAGCTAGTTTTGAGTGCAATGACATGTTCAACAACTTGTAAGACATGCGTCAGGAGAATTCAAGTAACCATGAGGACAGGTTACAGATATCAACATAAGTAGAGTGGGCATCAACCCAACTCAATCATGTCAAGTCCCTTGACTTGACCAGAGTAGTTTTCCCCAATTATCCAAACACACACACGGGTTTGTGAAGCTCTGGACGTAGTTTAAGCAGCACCGCCCAACTTTCCTTGACCGTGGATACGGCTATTCGAATAGTTTTACACTCTACAGAGGTTGCACACTTTACCCACAAGATCCGGGGAACTTCCGTGTCATCCATGACCCACGGTACCTCAAGTACCCGGGGTAAGCACCCGATCACTATCTTTCCCTAGATGACACTAACAAGGAGTCCACTCATTGTTCCGTATCCTCACGATGTACATCATACGAGACTCACTCGAGATCGTAACATCCGTGAGGGGACACAACGGTGTATCCGGTGCCCTGTGAAAACAGTCATGGCCGCCCTACCTAGCACGACCCCATCCGGAGAGAGAGCACCAACTCTCCCCCGTCACTAGTAATGCAGGCTCCAAGCTAGTATCAGCCTAGGTAATAAATAATGCCCTTTCCCATACAAGGGTAGAGTGGTTGCGCATGTAAGGTTGGGACAGTCGACAAATCTTAAATCTAATCCGTTTTCGAAAGCAACACACACACTTGCCTCGGTACACCACTTCTTCATCAAGTGGTTACCTCTACTCATCATCTCCCACGGGCATAAGTGGCACCCGATGGGGTTTTTGAAAAGTCTTTTGAAAATACTTTGTCTCCATCGCCATGCATATTCCCGTCCCTTTTTGTGTAGCACTACCTTAGCATCCTATCTACTCCCACCGGCATAACCCTCATAAGAAGGTAGGATCATGCACAATGCAAGTATCAACAAGGAAGTAACGGTGGCAAACCATCAAGTTGGTTACCACCTCATCATGATTCCGTTGCAACAACAATATGGTGCTATATGACATGCATAAAAAGGGTTTCCCAAACATGGTCAAAGGGCTGCCTGCCTGGCTCAACAAAGTCTTCTGGTCCAACTCCTTCGTCAGCAATGCAATCTATCGTCGCAAAATAATAACAAGAAAAATCAGGCAATAATAAAACAGAAAAACCAAAGTGCTCAGAAAAATGTCAACTCATTTTTGTGAAATAATAGGGTGAACACTAAGAAGGGGAAAATTCCTAGTTTTGGATTAGGAGTAGCAGAATAGGAGAAATGGATTTACAAAGGTATATTTAAATGCTTAAAATCACATTTAAATATTTACAGTGAAGAAAAGATTGTTGGATTTGAATGAAAGTTGCACCATTAAATAGGTGGGATTTTTACAAGAATTTAGGAACTGGAATTATTTCATTTGGATTAATATTTAGTCCAGAGGAATATTTTCAAGTCTGACAGAAAAGAAAAAAGGGGAAGGGGCACTATGCCTGCTCGGCCAGAACAGCCGCAGGGCAGCGGCCCAGCCAATGACGCGGCCCAGCCGAGCCGACGCGCGCGCGCGCCAGATTTTTAAACCTGACGGGCGGGCCCCAGCTGCTAGTGGGAGAGAGAGGGGGCGAGAGAGAGGTGAGGATGACAGGCGGGGCCCGCCTGTCATCTCTGACCTCGCGACTAGAGGGCCGGCGTGCTCACCGGCGGCAATGCAGGGCACGACGGGTCGAGCTGACGGTACGATTGGACTCAGCGTGGAGTCGCCGTTCGGGTGGTGGTGGTGGACATCACCGGAGCTGCCTGGTTCGCCGGCGACGAGGAATCACGGCGGAGGTGCGTTGGGCGGTGGTTGTTCCGATCGACTCTGGCTGCCAACGAAGGGGAAAAGGAGGGGGAAAGAGTCAGGGGCTCGCTGCGGTTCCAGATCGAGCGAAAGGAGCGGCGGAGGAGGCTCTTACCGTGCAAACACCGGTGACCCGAGGTGGCGGTGCTCAGCTCGATCCCGAGCACAGAGAGGGGGAGGGGAGCTGGGGCTCTGCTGGTGATCGTTAGGAGGAGAGCTCAAGGGATGGAGAGAACGTGGTCCGTGGTGGCCTTAAATAGGAGGGGCGCGGTGCACTGTGGCCCGTGCGTCGGCGAGGTTCTAGCCATTGCTGGAGGCCACGGGGGTGCGCGTGGGCGTGTCTGGGGCGTTTGTGGAGGTGGTCCACAACCAGGGGAAGGAAGAGAGGGAGCAGGTGGGGCCAGAGGCGCCGCACGTGTGAGTGTTCTCATTGGAGCTCTTGGGCGGCCATGGAGCTCGTGTGAGGGAGGGCGTAGGAGGGAGAAGGAAGAGGGGGACCAGGGCTTAGCGTGCTGCGGACACCGAGGCACATCGTTGAGCGCGCTGGGGAGGCCCGAGGTGGCCAAAGGTGGTTGGCAGGGGGTGTCTACAATGCGGGAGCGCACTGTAGCATGCTCCAGAGCGTGCAAATGGCCGGCATGCCATTTTTTGGCAAAGTGGGCACGGCCAGGCACGTCTGGTAGCTCTAGGGGGAAGTAAAGAAGAGGGGAGGAGCATTGGATGCCATGGGGATCCAGTAGGAGAGGAGTGGGGTTGAGAGAGAGAGGGAAAGGGGCTGTCCAGAGGGGTAAATGAGGTGGTTTCACCCCTCAATCATTGAGCTGAGATGCATCCATTGTTACTGGAGGTAGAGGAGGACTTGTAGGGGCTGTGGTAAAAAGTGGAGGCCATGGAGAAGAGTGGAAGTGGTAAGAATAGTGTTTTTAGAAAAATGGCAGAAGGTGTTTGTTGTTGATTTGGGAAAGAAGATGAACTCCTCTTGTCATGAGGCTTGACAGGGTAAAACGGAATGAGAAAATAAGAGGTTCCGCCAAGGTTGAGTTTATTTGGGCAAAGTTGCCAATGCAACTTTTGTAAACCCTAGAAATTAGCAGAAATGAACTTGTGTAGATCTACTTGAGAAAATCACTTCTCCTTGATGCACCACTTGGTGTAGTGTCCTCATTTGGTCATGTGAACATGCTCACAAAAGTTGAGAGCAAAATGAGAAAGTTGACAATGTAAAGTTGTTCAAATTTGATTCTGGACAGAGAGTGTTTTGGGGCACTTTGATCAAGATATCATTTTCTCCAACTTGTGCCATTTGGTATAGATACATAATTAGACCATTGGAGCATGTGCACCAAGTTTGAGAACATTTGGACATGTTTGGCAATGTAGAGTTGCTCAAACTTCAAAATGGTGGTTTTGAGGGGATTTGATGATGTTATCTTGTTCTCGAAGACATAAGACTTGTCAAGATCATATGTGACATGCTAGAATTTTCTTGGAATTGTTGGGTCATATTTCCTTTGTAAATATTTCAAAAGCTTGAAATCTCCAGAAATGGTTTTTGAGAGATTTGACCAATATTTTGAACAAGACCATGTGTTGAAACTCTTATATATGGACAATATATGTCCATTGAGTTTCCCTAAATTTTCACAAATATTTTTAAAGTATTAAAATAATTTTAACCTATTAAAGACCATTTCTGGCCTAAAGAAAAAGCCTTTCAATAAAATAGGAAAATAACTTTTAAAATTATATTTTTGTGGTTTATGGAAGTCCCATATCTAATAGGTTTCAAATATACTCTTTGAAATATTTTTCATACCCCAAATCAAGTACTTGCAGTGCAAACCTCAATTCAGGGGTTTTTTGAAAACTAATTTTTGAAAATAATTTTTTGCCAAATTATTTTTGTAAGAAAATACTATATTGCTCTATACACATGGAATGATCATTGGGCAGAAGTTTGGGGCAAGGAGATGAAGTATAGAAGGTGGAGTTATGTTGACTTTAAAGAGCACTTGAAAAACACACAGAGAAAACCAACTCCAAATAAAAGCCAATAGATGCAAAAGTTTTTGTCAAACCACACTTTATCATGATTTATTAGCTCAAGTGTTGTCGCATGAAAATCAGGCTGTGACAATCTCTAACATGAACTCTGCCAACGAAGGCTGGTCGGGAGGATCCTCATCCCTACCATCTCCGTGGTTCTGGCTACGAGCAACAGAACTTCGCTTAACTGATGACATCCTGAGAAACGAAACCAAGGACGGAATCAACATCAACTATAGGGTATAGAATGTAGGAAAAAGAAATTAGTATCTCTCGAACTCCTAGGGCAATTCCTGCAGCATAACGGCAGTAATATGCTCAGAATGAGACATCGTGCTAAAATGGGGTAGTACAAAAACTTAACATCACCACTCAAGGTTCTGAGATAATACTGAACAGGCTACACCAGAAGTACTCGAAACTAGAATATGACTCTGACCAACCAATCCATGGGACTACGGAGTAGTAACACGTGATCCTGATAGACAGAAGAGAAAGCCTAGTTCCTTAACCCCGTCGAAAAGATAGGATGAATCAGATCGGAAGGCCATGAGATACAAGGAGTAAAAATAGCCTTACGTTCCTTCCCACAATCAATTCCCTTACATAACTGGAGAATATCTAGACTCAACTTCCACCAGTTTGGCTTGGTAATCCTACAGGCAGTCCGGCTCTGATACCAAAGCTGTCAGGACCCCGATTCTATGCCACATCGATCTAGCATGTAACACCTCATATCACTTTGCGGCCTCATGCACGGTATTCCCACGGTTCTCGCCTTACCATGCCCGGGACCGTTTGCGCCTTTAGGCACACGTATATGATGGTGTCGCTAGCATCCATATGACAAGAACCCGGGCTCACATGGCTAGTCATGAACCCGAAGTGGCACTAACTTACAGGGACAGGCATACATGACCCATCATCGAACGTGTCGGTTATCAGCGAGTGAATCCAGGCTGTAGCAACTGGGCTAGCAGGACTCTGGGGAATCCGGGCTGTAGCAGTCTATCAGGACTCCGGTAGACACCACGTGACATTTCCCCGAAGGGACAGACACAGGAATGAAGAAGGACACATGCCGGCCAGCCTAAGTGTTCCGGAGTAGTAGCAAGATACCATGGCTCTGTGGAAGCACTAGGAGACATTTCCCGGTAAGAGAGGCTACTAAGGATAAATACCTAGATAGTCAGATCCCACACACAGCAATACACATTACACGTATGCATAACATGCAAGTATGTGCTGTACAACATGGCATCACAACATAACTCAACAACTCATATAGATAAAGGCTCAGAAGAGCCATCATAGCATTTATTACAAGTAGGGGCCACATGACCCAACATTCAGTGCAATCAGGAAACAATCGAGAGCATTAGATGTCTGAGTACAGACATCTACAAATGAAAAAGGCTGAAGAGCCTGACTATCTACAACATCCGATCAAGATCGTAGCTGAGGAACAAGCTACTTGTCGAAGCCCACGAGAACACTAGTAACACCGAAGTCTCCACAGCAAAAACATAAATAAAGCAACATGAGTACAAAGGTACACAGGAAGACTTACATCAGATCCTATCGTACATGCAATTGTATCAACAGGGTAATGTGGGGTTTAGTTGCAGCAAGCTAGCTTTGACTTAGTGGCTATCCTGTTCTACAACTACGAAGAACTTCTTTGAGGTGAGATGGCGCACACGAGTCCACTCATCACCACACAATACACTACTATGGATTCACCCCCGTCTCCCAATGAGAAGGCCATCCATAGCACTCACACTTGTCTTAAGCATTTTAGGGTATCCACATCAAGTTGTCTATGTACCACGTAAGCATCCAAGAAGTCCATAACCGTGGACCCGGCTATTCGAATAGATCATGTTAACCCTGGAGGGGTGTACTTGTTCACACACGCTCTCGCCCCTTACCGCCATGTACACGTCATGTATCTCGGCAACCTTCAAGCGGAAGCCTGGCGAGGTTGTCGACCATGACCTGACTAACCACACAAGACTCTAGTCCAGGTTTATCGCCTATTCGGGTTCCATTTGCAAGGAGATCCGGCCGGGGTGTCGCTCACGGCCCCAAAAAATGTGACCAGGGTTCCCAAGCCAACCATCCGGGTGCCACATGGTACACCGTGCCACCTGTGCCTAGTCTATCACAAGCCCACCCTACCGGGTGCCACTCGGTAGAAAAATAGCACTACCTACAAAACACCAGAAACTAATTGCGACTCCTGGATAGATATCAAGTTGGTTAATAAGTCGAGAGAGGCTGAGTTACCGGAACCCAATGTGTGGTAGTAGCTAGTCATTGGACAACATACACAGAACTCAGTGCTTAAGGACGGTTTCAGTGAGACAACCCACCATGTACTCCTACATGGCCTCTCACCGCTACCTTTACCAAATCTTGTTCACACACATATCTCTCAGCACCAGAACATATCATAACACTCCAATTCATTCCCAATGAATCAGACCTGACACAACTCTAAGAAATAGCAGGCTTGGCATGGTAGGAACACAACATGGCTCAATCAACTGCTACACATGCTAGTGGGTTTCAACTATTTACTGTGGCAATGACAGGTCATGCAAAAGAATGGGTTCAACTATCGCAGCACAAAGTAGGAGTTGAAACGTTGTTGTCCTAATGCAATAACTGAGAGCAGGAGCGAGAGAGTAGGATTGTATCGGTATGAACAATGGGGTTTGCTTGCCTGGTGGATCAACAGGGGGCACTGCTCCACAGACAGGTACTCTGGAGCACTCTCCAGAGCAGGACCTATCAAGAAGGAATGGTGTCGACAATCAATACACAAGCATATGCAACAATATGATGCATGAACATGGCATGAAGATGTGATGTTGTTTGTGCTAATGGAACCAGCAACAAGTTCAATGGAGCTCATTTGAATCAAGGATTCAAATGCAACTCCAAACTTAAGAATTTTAAATGCCCTTTATGTGTTTTCATCTGTACAGCTGGTTTAGTTGTCATGAATGAAACTAGTACAGATGGATAGATTGAATTTTTCTGATAATTTTTCATCTATAAATTATTTCAATCTGAGCTACGGTTGAATTTCTGTGATTTTTTTGAAGTTTATAACATTTTTCTGGATTTCCCTAATTTATTTTTTTAACCAGAAAATGATTAATTATGTCAGCATGACAGTGGCATCATGTCAGCGAGTCAAACATGGCTGACTAGGTCAAACCTGACGTGTGGGGCCCACACGTTAGTGTCATAGTTAATTAACAGAACTAATTAATCCTAACTCCAAAACTAACTAAAAATTAGTCAGGGTCGGGTCCCACCTGTTATTGACCCACACGGGTCAAATCTGGGTCAACAGGGGGTCAAACCCGATCAACTCGCCGGTGTTTAGTCGCCGGCGAGGCCGAACGTCGCGGAGACCACGGACGAGGAGCTGGAGCTCATCCGCGTCGTTTGGAGCAAGCGGGGGGCTGCGGGGGTGCCGGAGCTCGCCAGAAACAACCACGAGGTGGTGCCCCGAGTTCGGCCAAGTGCGCGCACAGCGGTGCGGTGCACGGTAGGGGCTACGGGCAGCGGCGTTGGCTTGCTGGGAGGCTGCTGAGCATGTTGACGTGCGCGCGCATGAGCTACGGCAGCTAGCGCGACAGCGGCAACATGGAACGGAGAGAAGGGAACGGAGCAGGAGCTGACAGCGGTTCCGATGGAGTCCTCGACGAGCTCGGGGGAGGCCGGATGCGAGTGGAACGGTGAGGCAATCTCCGGCGACAGGAGATGAAGACGACGGCGATGTGGGCTCTCCAGGGCTTCCCGCGTTGCGTGGCTCGACCGAGAGGTGGACGGCAACGTGGCGGAGCTTCTGAGCTGGTCGGAGAGGCGAGGGGGAGGCGGTGGCTATGGTAACGGCAAGCGGCGGCGACGGTGGAGTTCGTCCGTGCACGAGAGAGAGCGAGGGGAAGAAGGAATGGCCACGGGAGAGAGCGAGAAAGGTGCGGGGCGGCGCGTGGCGTCGTCCAGGGCGTCCAGGGCGACGAGGGGGAGAAGAAGGAGCTGGCGGGGAGACGTGGCCATGGCCGGACGCGTGGCCGCACGCACCGGCGCGTGCCCTTGTCCTCCTGGCACGAGGAAGGGGACGACTCGCACGGTTAGCTAGCTGGGCCGGCCTGCTGGGCCGCTGGGCCAGGCCAGGTTGCACATTGCCAGGCCCCAGGTGAGCTCTTTTTTCTGTTTTGTTTCCTTTTTCTATTTTCTGACATTTGTTTTTATTTAATAAAATACTAAATCATTTTATTTTCTTATGCCAATTTTTGTAAGAGCTAGTTATATTATTCCAGAGCTCCTTAACAACTATCATAATTTTTGGACATATATTAGATATATAACATATATATATATATATATATCCAAGGAAAAATAATTATTGGATTAATCCAAATGCCCAAAATAAATATCTATGAGCTCCTAAAAATATTGGTTTGATTTTTATCTCTGTCCAATATTTTCAGAGAGCAACATGAACATTTTCTTGGACCTTTTTGGAGCACTTTTTTATTTGGGTCATTTTCCAAAAATGATTTCTGAGGGTTTCACAATTCCCCATTTCAAATTTAAATGGAATTTAAACATGATGCACACATGACTAGCTAGCCTTGAGCATACCAGAACTAGGGATGTGACAGCTAACTGCAGAAGGTCAAGCTTTTGGAGCCATGGCTCACGGTGATGCTCGCCGGCGATGCAAGCGAGCAAAGCAGCGGGCACCGACGCTACAGGACGGCAGCGGGAGTGCAGAAACCTGCGTGGGTGTGATTGCGCGAGCCGTGGAGCAACGACATGAGCAAGGGCTCGAGAACAAGCTAAGGTAGGACCTCGTCTCGGCCACGGCAGCGAGGCACGGCAAGGCAGTGGCAGTGTGCATGAGCCCGGGCATGTGTTGCACAGGAAGCACGGCAAGGCGGACGCTTGCGGGGAGTGCATGTGAGGATGCATACAAATGTGAGGCGAGTAGAGGCTCGGTCTTGGTAACGCCATGAACGCACAACAACTTGCTGGTGACGACAGCAAGCAAACCGGCGGCTGCCGGAGCAACAGAACACCGGCGGGGCTACGGGTTTTGGAAGGTGCATGTGTAGGCGTTGAGGCGGGCGCATCAAAGGTTTTGGTGCACAGGATCCCAAGGACGAGCTCGTGCTCGCTTCGGACATGGCGGCTGCAGAGGCATGCAAGGCGATGACGAGGGACTCACAATACAACAATTATTGCTACTGATTCCAGATAGAATGTTGACACCGGTGGAAAAGCACTTCTTTCTATGTATAGGGCAGTGAACTAAAAAAAAGTGTCCTTTCTCGATACATAACATTGTATAAGTCAACCCAAGTCGCTTCTTCATCTCCGGGAATCCGGTAAGGTACTTTTGGAACACCAATGGGCATATTAGATTAATATTATTATATTTCAGTAAGAAAACTACACTTTAATATATAAACATAAGAATGGAAGAGAAAGAAAGAACCTAAGAAGAGCTTAGTTGGAACGCGAGGCTTCGGTCGCGCTTGAGAGCTGCTGGCTTCAGGTGTGTGCGGAGTGCAAAGCAACATGCAAGGGTGTGGGCGAGTGGCAGAGCGGTGGTACCAGAGGGTTCGACGCGTCCATGGCGAAGCACGGTGGTCGGGGATTTCGTGTGAATAGATCGACACCTAGAGGATGCGAACGAGGCGAATAAAAAGGGCTAAGAGACTTGGCTGCTCACCTAGGTCCCGTAGGACAAGACGAGTCAGCCGGAGACGCGACAGATAGAACTCAAGGACGCGCTGGTCATGATGAAGCTCAGCTCCATGAAGAAGACGAAGCAGGGGAAGCAGATGATGACGTAGTGGAGGTGACGTAGTGTGGGGAACGCTTTTGAACGGAAGCCGGAGATGACCGTGGTGGCCTCCGTCCATGCAGGCAATGGAGAAGCTCTCAGTGGTGCTCTCTGATCTCTGTCTCTTTAGGAAGACGGAGAAATAGGGGAAGGGAAAGGGTGGTGGAGGCGAGAGGGAAACCCTAGGGGATGGGTGCAAACACGGATGGGGGAGGGGGGTTAAATAGGGGCTTGTACATGGCCGGGTCGCCACCATGGCCATGTGTGATGCCCTGGTGCAAAGATACTGTGAGGAAGATGGGGATCGTGAGGTGGAAGAAAAGGTGGGCGACGGGAGACTGGCAGGTGGGGTCGACATAGTGAACAGCTGTCGTGGGGAAGTTTTACCAGGAAGCGATAGGGAGGTGGGCTGCGGGTGGTTGGCAAGAGGCTCAAGTGGGATTTCGGTCGCGATTGGGCTGCTCTCTCTCCTCTTCTATTTACTTTTTCTTTAACCTATTTTCCGAGGAGAAAAATAGGAAGAAAAGCCAAAGCGATAGGAGAGGATTATGAGGGATATGAAAATACCCCCATGATACTGGAATTATGTAGGATTCGAATAAATTGACTTGGAAATTTTTAGAGGTAGAAAACTAATTCAATTTAGAATTAAATTCAAACTTGAGCCATTTTTAAACCCAACCAAAACAACTCCAAATGGGATAAGATTTGGCAGAGAGGTTGTTGGCATGGTGTATGGTTTATAGGAAAATAAGGAACATTTTATGGACAGGGAAATGTCACATGAAAATAAATGTAATAAGAAGAAAGGGAAAGTTTGGATGGTATAGAAACTTGGGTGAACTTGATGAATGGCTGTTGGTATGTGCATGGTGAATAAATGGGGTGAAGATAAGAAGAAGAGGGTTCACACGAGAACATGTAACAGGACATAATTATGCAAAGCAAGGCACGATGATCATGATGTAATGCAATAAAAATGACAAGAGGCACATCACATCATGAAGCATAGAACAAAGCAAGTGAGATGACCATGGCATACAAACAAGGATGGCACAATGCAATACAATAAAAGATGAACATGATGCAAGAAGCAAAATATGGCAATGGCATTCATCATGATCATGGCATAAACATATAGGAATAGAAGATGCAAAACAATTATGATAATGCAACAAACATAAAAAAACACGGCAACAACTAAAAAAATAAAAAACAGGAGGGCGACTAAAGCATCGTTCTCGGGAAGTCACAACACTCCCCCACAAACAAGAGATCTCGTCCGGAGATCTTAGGAATGAGACGGAAGAGGAATAGGAGAATAAAGTTGCTTCTTGGACAAACGAGTGAAAACAAGGAACCTTAGAAGGTTAAACTATTTGAAAGAAAGAATACAACGGAGATGAATGAGATTACAACCACTCGATTAGGAACGAGGTACAAGGAACAATACGAGAGCATTGTAGTTTGAAGGATATGAAACACGAGCTTAACGAACCAAAAGAATATGAAACTGCACCGGTATAACGAGATAGACAAGGAATGCGGAGAAAATTTAGACAACACTCCGGTTGAACAAGGAAGGAATATGGACTAGACAAGATGGAATGATACTTGACGGATGAACAACACAATGCCTCCGGAACAATTGAAATAGTGTAATGAAAAGAACGGATAAGATAAGAACAACTTCCACCACGAATGAACTCGATAGCGTCCTTAGTAGGAAGGATTGAATGGAGTTGTTGCGAAATTCAACAATAAAAGAATAAGCTTGTTGTGGACTTATGGAAAAACATCTCAAACCTTGAGGTGAAATTATGACACAGCCAAATGCCTGAATAGCTGAGGAGAATGAAGAAATGCAAAACTCCACTTCAAAAGAATACGAAGAATTAATTGCACTTCGAGACACAAGAAGGAAAGATACTTGAACTCCTCCAACAAGAATCTTGACGGACTTGGCGAATGAATTAAATACTTGAAGAGAATGAGTTAAATCCTTTATGAACCACCATGAAGCACTCCGGTAAACAAAAGGATTAGAGAAATGAACGATGGAAAGAACAACATGCTGCCTTGCGACAATTTAGATGGAGATTCTGATGAGATGGCCGAGGAAACTTGAACTCCGGAAAAGAAAAGATGAACACACTAGGGACTAGAATTTATTCACCATGAATAAACTCCAAAGGAAGGGATTAGTCAACTTGATGAAAGAAAGAATAAGAATTATGTTATGCTTATCCTCCATCAATTGAATCGATGGGAAACAAAGGATTTCCATACTACTTATTCGCGTCGGACAAGATTAAGGGGAGATATAGCGCAACACTTGGTAAAGCCTTCCTGAACCATCGGTAAAGAACGAAAGAATTGATATGATAAAAAAGGAAAAGGAATCTTGAACGAGCCACCGTAAGAATTCAAAATTGAATTAAGGAAAAGAATTCCTCACCGGGAAGAATTAGAAGAACGAATATGCTTGAGGGGATTTAGATGTAAAAGAACGAAGAGATCACGGGCTGATTAAAGAATACTTGACATGTGCACCGGAATAATTGGACAACGATAGCTGAAATGTGAGGATGAAGAATTCTTTTGGAATGATGGCCTGCGGTGAAACAAAACGGAAAACAACTCCTAACATACTCCGGATGGTAAGAAAAGAATTCTGATAATCGGAAAGAATTTGAGAGGATAACAAGAAGATAGAACCATGAATCTGGGAGAGAACGGTCAAGATTTAAGAGAAATTGTTCTTCAGTCTTCAAAGCTGATAATGACGACGACAGCCACCAAGAATTGTTGAGACACTCTGGGAGAATGAAAAGAGTAAAGGTTGAACCGACAATGAGAAGAATTTGAAAGCGATCTTGGAGAAGGCATGTGACTGATGGAATCCATTCTTACGTCACACTTTGAAAAGAATTTGGGAATAGCTCCAGGAAATTAGAAGAGTCAGGTAAGATCCTGGGAATAAACCTGTCGGTTAGGGCCCACTGAAAAGAAGCACCGTTGAAAAATATTGAAGAAGCGAGATGATGCACCGGAACGATTATTTGAAAGATAAATAATGCACCAGAACAATAGAAAGAATTGAATGAGGTGCGAACCATGAATTAACTTGAATGCAACCACGAATCTTCTGAGATGCCTTCATCACTCCAGAATGATAAAATGGCGAGAGGCGAACGAGCAAGGGAAAACATTCGATCAAAGGAATCAACACCAAATACTTGAATTGAGTCTACCGAAAAAGAAAATGAGACGAACAACGATTAACTAGGCGAGAATTCACCTGTTTAGACAAATGAGGAAAGACTGAAGAGGCTCTGCAAGGATGAAATTGATGCTCAAATAGAGGCTCGGACTCCGGGAAGAAAAAGGGGTGGGAGGGCAAAAAAAAACAAAGGCAACTTGGAAGGCGGAACCGAAGAATAACTTGAAGAGAAAACACCGGTTCAAATAATTAAGGAAAGAATGAAAAGACTTCGCATGAGTATGATGGACACTCGATTACGGACTCCGGCTCCAAGAAGAAAAGGGGTGGGCGGGTGGGAAAAGAAAACAACTAAGGATTGATCTTGCAAAAACAAAGAGGTCAAATTGACTTGATGAGAAATGCACTGGATGAAAAGAGCTGAGAAGAAACGAACGAAAAAAACGATCTGCGTGATCCTAAAGAAAGTTTGAAGGGGAAGAGGAGCATATCAAAACACCTACGTCAAGATTCATCACTAGAGGGACGAAAGGTAAAAAGAATTCCTACTCTCAAGGGGGCTCCTAAAACTTTTTTCTTCTATACTCGACAACGGCCAAACTACGAACAATCAAGGGGGCTCCGATGGTCGGTCGAGGCTCTGATACCAACTTGTCATGCCCAATATGCGATCCAATCCTAAAGGAACTCGAAGGTCCCACCAAGGATAGAAGCACATATTGAAGACACTTTGCAAGGTGGATATCATTACATCGTACCATTACATAATAGTTCAGGATACATACAAAAAGCATACAGTGCCACATGAATACAACATCATACACAAGACCAACATCCTACTACGGATGAAACACAGACAGAAAATCAAACAAAATCCACCCTGCTAGCCTGGGCTGCCGACCAGGAACCTAACCCCTGAACAAAGAAGAAGCAGAAGAAGAACTCCATTACAAGGAAACATCGCTCTCACGTCGGATCATCGCATAAACTGTACCTGCAACTGTTGTTGTAGTAATCTGTGAGCCATTGTGACTCAGCAATCCCATTACCATGGGTTTCAATACTAGCAAAGCTTAATGTGTATGGAAAGGATAAGTGGTGAGGCTGTAGCAAGCGACTAAGCATGATATGGTGGCTAACTTACGAGTAGAAGAATAAGATGAGAAGCTACGCAAAAAGTCGCAAACTAGTAATGATCAAGAAGTGATCTTGAAATACTTACGTTCAAACATAACCCCACATTGTTCTCTTCTCGACCCACTTGAAAAGAGACCGTCACGGTTACGCACGCGGTTGTTGTATTTTAATTCGAATCTGGTGTCAAGTTCTCTACAACCGGATATTAACAAATTCCCATCTGCCACATAAGAGTGGGCACGACTTTCAAAAGTTTAAACCCTGTAGGGGTGTCCTAACTTAGCCCATTATAAGCTCACGATCCACGAAGACAATCCTCCATCGCGGGACATCCGATCAAACTCGGGATCCCGGTGCACAAGACATGTCGACAATGGTAAAATTAATCCAGCAAAGCCACCTGGTGTGTCGACACCCTGATAGTAGCCGCGCACATCTATTCTCAGGACACGTCCAGATGAGCACAACATATAGTAACTGAGACCCAAGTTTCCCCGCAGGAAGCCGCACATGACTCTAGTTGGGTCTCGGGGGTTGTGTGCGACATATGCCAATGGACGGCTTATCATGGTGGGAGTGAGTAGAACGTCCCCGGTGCCTGGAAGCAGGATGAGGCATAGACATGAACGCCGACGTACTTTACCTAGGTTCGGGGCTCTCCTAGGAGATAACACCCCTAGTTCTGCTCTGTGGGGTCTCTGCATGATCACTAAACACAAGTGATACAAAGTTGCTCCTTGAGGTGTATGCTAGAGGTAGGAGAAGGCAAGGCTAGCTCTCTCTTGCTCTAGGGAAGTGGCTAGGTCTAATGGGGTGGGAACCCTTTGCATGGGTACCCTGGGGGGATTATATAGGCCTACCCCCAGGGGTACAATGGTAATCTGGCTGGCTCCTGGGCTTGGCTGTCAGTGTCTCCGGCCTCTGGCTTCTCCGCCGACTACTAGGGCCCGCCGCCTGGTGGGCCCCGCCGACTGGTCTGGTACCGAGCCGACAGGCCGCTCCCGCCGCTGGCGGGTCTGTTTGGTGGCTGCTCATTGTAGCCGTGCTGCTAATGACGCGGGCTTGCTAACTCAATGTGGCTACCGTCTCGCCGCCTGGCGGGAGATCACTATAGCCACACCTGGTCTTATCAGGTTAATGGTGCACTTGCTTTGAGGGAAGGGACGGCCGCCTGCTGGAGGCCGCCTTCCCATGGTCCGACTGGTTCGGCGTATGCCGTCTTCTGAGATGTCACTGCCCAATAGGGCCCGCGGCCTGCGGGCCGTACCGACAAGCCGTCGTAGGGAACAGGGCTCTGCCTATCTGGACTGACGTCAGGGGGAAGTGGCAACAGTGCCACGTCGTGCGGAGATCTCCACTTGTACAGGGCACTGTGGCCACGCCAAGCCCAAGATTTGGGGGTGAGGGGCTCGACTGTAGCCATGCCCTATCTCATCCTCTTGATGGGGGCACAAACTCTGAGGGTGCGAGGTGGCCGTCTGCTCGACGCCGTCCTCCCTAGAGGCCGGCTGATAGGAGCCGGCTGCCCTTGGTGCCATCTGTAGGTGGTTGGCCATCCTCTGCGGGCCAGCCATAAGGCTAGCCAGCCCCCGAAGGGCGGAGCATCAGCTTGGGGCTCTCCGAGGCGAGGCCGACCCAAAGTTTTGATATGTTTAGGGACTCGGGTGAGGCCACCCGTGGCCCATTACTCCGACAGTAGTCCCCGAAGGCGGTGAGGCATTGTGGTCGAGGGGCCGTGAAGTCTCAACAGCTTCCCCCCTCACCGAGCTCTAGAAAATGTTCGATCCATCTTGCGGTGCGCCGACTGCTGGGGTGGGCTTAGACAAGGCGGGATTTGTCTGCTGATTTTGAACTCCAAGGCAGGAAAATAGGTGGCATGCCTGCTATGTTTCCTAGGGCTGCTGCCCGTCACAGGCACGCCATGCGGCTCACGCTAGCCCGGCCAGCCTGCCTTCCCACGCTCCCGATCTGACGTGACAGTGGGCCAGGCCTGCCACTACCGGGCCTCGGCACGCGGGCGGATCCACTATGCCGAGGCGGGCGGTTGCGATTCCCACAATCGTTTCGAGGCGGAGTAAGTTCGCACGGTAAACGGGGAGTCTTGGGGTCGTGGGAGCACTTAATCCCACGATCCCATGCCCCGCCCCCTCGGCTTCGTAGCCCGAGGGCGATAAGTAGGGGGGGAGGGATGCGGCGGAGCATGCGCGCCCCCAACCACACTCTCTCTTCCTCCTTCTGCTCTCTCCGCCATTGCTGCTACTGGTGCTCCGAGCTTGCCATGGTGCCGCCGCCGTTCGCCGCTGACGCACTCCTCCTCTTCTCGCAGCCCCGCCCGGAGCTATGGCGCGCGAGAAGGGCGCCGACTGGGACGGGTCGACAGTTATTGAGGACCACATCTCCTTCCTCCGCGACACGCGCTGGATGCCCAACGCGGCGTTCATCAAGGCGCGGGTGCCGCCGGAGGAGGAGATCTCGCTGGCGCCGAAGGGGAACGAGTGGGTCGTCTTTCGCTCGCACTTCCTCCGTGGCTTCGGCCTTCCGGTGAGCGGCTTCCTCTGCTCATTCCTCGAGTTCAACCATCTCCAACCTCATCATCTGACACCCAACACCGTGACCCTACTCTCCGCCTTCGTCACGGCGTGCGAGGGCTACATCGGCATCCTCCCCACACTCGAGCTGTGGGGAGCTTTCCTCTACAGGAAGCTCGGCACCTCCGCCAAGGAGACGGCGGCGGAGTGCGGTGGATTCGTCGCCGTGCGCCGGCCGGCGAAAAGGAACGCATTCCCCGTCATCAAGCTGTCACAGTCGGTGAAGATGTGGCAGCAATCTTACTTCTATGTTGAGAACGTCGATCCGGCGGTCGACTTCATCAACCTACCGGCCTACGAGGCCGGCCCCCCTACCGGGCTTCGGCCCAACTGGGGCTACAAGCCGAAGCTGGTGTCGGCGGAAGCGGCTGCCGCCATCGCCCGACTCTGAGTGCTCCAGGAGTCGGAGGGCCTCGTGGCCTCCGACCTCCTCATCACCTTCGTCGAGCGCCGAGTCCTCCCGCTCCAGGGCCGCCCTCATCCGATCTTCCGGATGAGCGGGCACCGCGACCCAAGCCGGCTATGCACGAAGGAGACGCCCACTACTGAGGTCGCACGGATGGTGAACGAGATCTCTGACCTCAAGGTGTCGGAGGGAGACTGGCGGTACGGGAAGCGTCCGTATTCCCGCAACGACCTGCCGCTTGACGTAAGTTCCTTGATTTCTTCCATCAGCTCTGTATTTCAGTCTTGTTCTTATCGTGATGCGACTCCCGTCTGGAGTGCAGATTTATATGTCCAAGGCGACGGCCGCCGTCGTGGGGCCGGGTCGCGACTACCTGCTGGACAGGGCAGTGGGGGATGTGGACGAACCCTACTTGGGGGTGGCTGCCTTGGCGGACGACACAATAGGCGGTGGCTACGGAGCAGGCGGCTCCGAGGAGGGCGGCGGCGTGAAGACCTGGCCTGACAACGACGACGACGAAGATGAGCCACGCCCTGCTCGGAGCACGGCCAACACCGGCGCAGGCCCCTCTATTGGGCCGCCCGCCCGTGGTGGCAAACGCAAGCGGAAGGAAGGCGCTTCCTTTTTTGGTAGCGCGGTGAAGAAGCCCAAGAACCCAGCCGCTGCGTCCAGGCGGAAAGAAGCCGCGGCCAAGGTGGCCAAGTATGAGAGGCAGCCGAACGTGTCGGTCATGGTGTCAGCGTAAGTATCCTTCTCATGCTTCCACCTCTTTGCCGATCCGGCCTAAAACTTTTTGTCTTGTCTTCCTATCTCAGGGCCCCGCTCATCCTCGAGAAGTCGGGCGCTGCCTCGGTCATCAGGTCGGTGGAGACCTCCTCCACCAGCCGGCGAATCGACCCGGCCGTCGACCTCCGGCAGGAGATAGAGAGGAATGCGCGGGAGGCACGTGAGGAAGAGGACGGACGTCTGGCGAAGGCAGAGGTGGAAAAGGCTGCAGCATCTGCAGCGAGGAAGCTGGCAACGACTGGGGGAGCCAGCAATGAGCAGCCAGTCAGGGAGAGGGAGGGCGGCGACGTGGCCATGCCGGACGTCATCGTGCCGCCGCCTCCACCAACTAGAGGAACGCAGGACGAGCAGCCGGCCGCGCCGCCAGTGCCACCAGTCGGGGACGTGGTGGTGATGGACCTGACTCCCGATGTCCGCACACCCGTGCGCCGCCGTTTTGCAAAGGCGGCCTCGGTGCCGCGGCCGCTGGAAGCCAGTGCTGCGAGCTCGTCGGTCCCCGACTCCAAAGCGACCAGTGCCGAGCCCGCTGGCTGGGTAACCGGAGGTGGGACGGGCGCCCTGGCCCAGGCGTCCCTTGACGTCCAGGCCAAGCTCCGGGTCGAAGCCGAAGCCCTCAAGCGCTGCAACAAGGCATTCCTGGAGTCGCGGGCAGCCATCCGCATAAGTTTCCTTTGCTTCTCTTTATTTTGATCTTCTTGCTTTCTTCGTGGGGGCGCGCAAGCGCACCCACTGGCTGTAGTCCCCAAGTTTCGGGCCGGCTACCGAGCAGGTGGTTCGGAACATTAACTTGCGATTGTCAAATGCTGACTTCGTCTGATATCCCTTCTGCAGGACAACCACAATCTCCGCGCGGTCACCTACAACTCCAGGGTCCGGGAGCTGGAGATGCAGACCGCCCATCTGTCCGAGAGCCGGAGTAAGCCTCAATTTCCTTTCTTCGCGGGGGCGCACTAGCGCACCCGTGGGCTGTAGTCCCCGAGGTTCGGGCCGACTGCTGAGCAGTCGGGCCGAATCTTCCCAGTGGCTTTATCTTTGCTAGCTACTTCTTCTCTGCAGGGGCGCGATGGCGCACCCGCGGGCTGTAGTCCCCGAGATTCGGGCGGACTGCTGAGCAGTCGGGCCGGATCTCCCCGGCAACTGCATCCCTCTTTGTTTTTTTGACTGATGCTCTTTCTTCTTTCCTTTTTACAGAGGCCAACACCGTGTTGCAGCAGTAGCTGGGCGAAGCCAACACCGCCTTGCATGGCAAGGAGGCGGAGTGCAGCAAGCTGGCCGAGGAGGCCCTGAAGACGGCCCAACGGGAGGCGTAGGCGAAGGAGACTGACCTCCTCGCCGAGTTTGCAATCGAGCACTCCGCCTGGGCTCACAAGGATGCCTAGATGACGGCTTGCTTCAGCAGCATCAAAGACTTGGTCAATGGTAAGCTTTATTTTCTTTGTTTCTTGTCTTGAGCTGCCAGCCCTTATCTAGGCCGAATGCTAGTTTCTAACTTTGCTTTTCTTGTCTTCTGTCCAAACAGACTTCTTCCCGGGTCACTCCGTCGCCGCGAACCAGATCATCATGTCCCAGCCCGAGGAGCAAGTCCTCAGCATCCAAGCCCGTCTGCGGCCCGCCCATCAAATGTTGCACCGTCTTCAGCGCGTCGGGGCCCAGGCGATTTCCGCCCTTTGGCTAGGACTGCCGGCTCCGCGCACCCCAAGTTGGACTGCCGACTGACTGGAGGTGGCGGCCGGCCGCCTGGAGGTCTGGAAAGGCTCTACAGCCCAGGCAGGAGCGCGTCGGGCCTTGGAGTTCGTCAAGGCGTGGTATCCTGGGCTAGATCTAGCCCAGTTGGCCACATTCCGGCTGTAAGCGCAGGAGGAGCTGGTGGCGGTGGAAGCCGAGATTATCAATAGGGCGGCGGCGATCGCCGACTTCACCGATACCAGTATCTTCGTCCTGGAGGTAGTCGAGGAAGGCGCCGAAGCGCCGCAGGAGTGGCTCGGGCTGAACCAAGAGGACAGTGAGGACTCGCCTGAAGTCATCGACTCAAGCGATGAAGGGGAGGAGGGGGAGGAGGAGGAGGAGGAGGAGGAGGAGGAGAGCGATGATGACATGCCGGAAGCTGGGGCGGATGGTCAGCCCCAACCTGACCAGTCCTCAAGCAGCGATTCGCGCTCCAAGGCACCGACTGCTGCTGGAGGCGGCCAGGCGGGGATCGACCAGCCGCCCGTTCCTCCGGCGGACGCCACCGACTCCGCCATCCAGCCCTCCGCTGTCCCAACTGGTGCCGCTGACTCCAGCGCCCAGCCGGAGCCGCCTGCCGCGCCAACCGGCGCAGCTGACTCTTTCATCCAGCCGGAGCCACCTGCTACACCAACCGGCACCGTCGACCCCAGCGCCCAGCCGGAGCCGCCTGCCGCGCCAACCAGCACTACCAACCCCAGCGCCCAGCTGGAGTCTTCCACAGCTCCTTAGGATGTTTATCTTTTTCTTTCCCTACTTGCTAGTCTGGACATCTTGATTAAATTCGCACAATTCCACGTGCAGGGTGTATATCAAACTTTGTTGAATGCCGGCCGATGGGCCTTTATCTATGTAAATATCTTATCGCAATTTATGCTTTGCTTTGCTGACTTCTAACTTTCCTTGCTTTATGCTCCTTGCATTTTTCCTTTGTCGCCCTCCCTTAGCTACCCTCTTGCCAACCGAGCAACCGCTCTGCGGACTGCGGCTGGTTTGAGTACTTAGCTTTTTGCGAGAGGGCAAGTACTTAGCCGTTTGGAGATTTGGCAAGTGAATCAGAAGCTGGCCGCCGGCTACTCGGCAGCTGACCAAACAGTTGTGGTGCCGGCCTCAACTATATGCGTTTTTTCCTTAGCCATTTTTCATGTGGCACTGTTTTGCAACCCCTGCCCGCCATACAGTCGCTCTGCGAGCTGTGGCTTCTGACAGAGGAAGTTTTTAGGTGCTAACACATTACTTGTCCGGCTGCAGGAGGCGACATATAGTAGAAGGCGGCAAACCTTCGGGCCGACTGGTCGAACCCGGTGCCAGGCAGAAATAATAAAACAATGCAAACTCATGGGCATAACACTTATCATGTAGATAAAAGGAGGGTAGTCCCCGAGTTCTTCTCGGGGGACCCGGAGTCTTCGTAAATAATACAAAAGGTAGTGTGATAAATACTGCTTTCAACTGTAAAATCTCCGGAGGAGGTTTGCATTCCACGGCCTCTCTGTCTCCTTGCCTGAATCATCTCTTTTGCATGCTCTGGGCTTCTGAGCGTCGATCAGATAGTAGGAGTAGTTGCCCAGCACCTTGCTGATGATGAAAGGGCCTTCCCAAGGTGCCGAGAGCTTGTGTTGGCCGGTTGTTCGTTGGATCAGCCGGAGCACAAGGTCTCCCTCTTGGAATGATCTTGGCTTCACCTTGCGGTTGTAGTATCGGCGTAGACTCTGCTGGTAGATGGTGGACCGGCTGAGTGCCAGCAGTCTGCCCTCCTCCAGCAGGTCGACACCGTCTTCTCGGGCCTCCTTGGCGTCCGCCTCGGTGTACATGGTGACTCACGGGGAGTCGAACTCTATGTCCGTCGGGATGATGGCTTCAACACTGTAGACGAGGAAGAAGGGCGTGAAGCCGGTCGACTTGTTCGGAGTTGTGCACAGGCTCCAGAGGGCAGCCGGCAGCTCACTGAGCCAGCAGTCGGTCGAACGCTCTAGATGCTCGACCAGTTAGGGCTTGATGCCGGACAAGATGAGGACGTTTGCTCGCTCAACCTGGCCATTTGACTGCGGATGGGAAACGGATGCTAAGTCCAGTCGGATGCCCTGAGTCACGCAGAAACGAGCCAAGGCTCCTTTGGCAAAGTTTGTGCCGTTGTCAGTGATGATGCTGTGTAGTATGCCATACCAGGTGGCGATGTCGGCGATGAAAGTCACAGCAGTTGGCTCATTCAGTTTCTTGATTAGCTTTGCCTCTATCCACTTGGTGAACTTGTCCAAAGCGACAAGCAGATGAGTCATGCCGCCACGGGCTGTCTTGAATGGTCCCACCATATCCAAACCCCAAACAGCAAAGGGCCAACCAATGGGAATAGTCTTCAATGCAGAAGCTGGCAAATGTGGCTTGGAGCGGAATCTCTGACACCCCTGGCACTTCTGGACCAATTCTTTGGCTTCTTCTAGAGCGGTCGGATAGAAACAAACCATGGCGGAAAGTTTTGGCAACAAGTTCTCTTGAGGCCGCGTGGTGACCATATTCGCCTTGGTGAATATCTCCGAGGATTGCTTGACCCTGATCAGGCTCCACGCAGCGCTGGTACACACCAGTGACACTATGCTGAACCAGCTCTTTGTTGACTATGGTGTATGCTTCTGCCCGCCATTGCACTTGTTGGGCCAGGGTCTCATCGGCCGACAACTCTTTGTTCACCAGGAAGTTGAGGATGGGTTAAGCCCAAGATGGCGCTGATATCTCTCCGACTGCCACGACAGCAACTTGTACAAGGGCGGTTGGGCCGGGAGGCGGCAGGTTGCAGTCGGCTGCCGCCTCCTGTGTTGAAGAAGTCCCCGGGCCGACTGCGGCAGTCCCCGGGCCGGGCTCTGGAACTCCCGGGCCTGGTGTGAAGACTGCAGTCCCCGGGCCACCTGCCGAAGTCCCCACGCTGGCTTCTGGTAATCTCAAGTTGGAACCGACTGCTTCAGGAGGGGCCGGTACGAAGATGGAGTCAGACTCTGGAGATGGCTTGACAGACGGCTTGAGGAGGCGCTGCAAGGTGATGCCGGCTGGTATCACCTGTCGGGTGGAGCCGATCCGTGCCAAGGCATTCGCCTGCTCATTATGATTTCTTGGCACATGGAGGAACTAGCACCCATCAAAGTATCCGTTGAGCTGCTGCACAAGGAAGCGGTAGCTTACCATATTTGCGTCCTTGGCGTCCCAGTCGCCTGATGACTGTTGGACCACCAAGTCGAAGTCACCATAGCACAGGATCCGGCGAATGCCGAGTTACTTGGCAAGACGGAGTCCGTGTATGAGTGCCTCGTATTATGCTACGTTGTTGGATGCGGCAAAATGGACTTGCAGCACATATTTGAGCTTGTCTCCTTTGGGAGAGGTGAGGACGATGCCGGCTCCCAGACCGGTGCGCATCTTGGAACCATCAAAATGCATCCGCCAATGGGTGGAGTCTGGCGCTGGCGGTAGGTACTGGGTGTCGGCCCAGTCGACGAGGAAGTTGGCCAGCACTTGCGACTTGATGGCGGTGCAAGGCTGTTAATAGATGGTATAAGGGGCCAGATCAATAGCCCACTTGGCAACTAGGCCAGAAGCATCTCGGCTTCCAATGATCTCAGCAAGCGGAGCCGTGCAGATGACAGTTATTGGGTGCTCTTGAAAGTAAGTCTTCAGCTTCTTGGCGGCAAAGTGCACACGATATCACATCTTCTGATAATGTGGGTAGTTTTGCTTGGAGGCGGACAATACTTCACTCAAGTAATATACCGGTCTCTGGACCGGCAATGCTCTGCCCTCCTCCTTGCGCTCTACCACTATGACCGTGCTGACAACCCGACTGGTGGAAGCGATGTAGAGGAGCATGGGCTCCTTCTCAGTCGGAGCCGCCAATATAGGCGGGGTTGTCAACATCTTCTTGAGCTGGAGAAAAGCTTCGTCCACCTTGTCGTTGCATTCGAAAAAAGTGGTCTTCTTCATGAGCTGGTACAGTGGAAGAGCCTTCTCTCCCAGCAGACTGATGAAGCGGCTAATTGATGCCAGGCAGCCGGTGAATTTCTACACGTCCAGCAGTTGGGTGGGCACCTCCATCTTCTCAATGGCCTTGATCTTCATAGGGTTGCACTCTATGCCGTGCTCTGAGAGCAGAAAACCGAGAAGATGGGCGGCTGGTACTCCAAAGACACATTTCTCCGGGTTGAGCTTGATCTGGAATCGGCGCAGGTTCTCAATTGTTTCCTTGAGGTCTTCTAGCAGCATGCCACGCTTCTCCGTCTTCACCACCACATCATCCACATAAACATGAGCATTTCTGCCGAGTTGCTTGAGGAGACACTTTTGCATGCAACACTGAAATGTGGCGCCAGTGTTTCTCAAGCCGAACGTCATGGTCAGGTAGCAGAAAGCTCCGAATGGTGTGAGGAAGGTGGTCTTCAGTCGGTCGGCCAGGTTCAGCTTTATCTAATGGTACCCTGAGTATGCATCCAAGAAACTCAACAGCTCGCATCCGGCTGTGGAGTCTATCACTTGGTCAATTCTTGGTAGGGCAAAAGGAACTTTGGGGCAAGCTTTGTTGAGGCTAGTATAGTCAATACACATGCGCCACTGCTTATTCTTCTTCAACACTAGGACTGGGTTGGCCAGCCACTCTGGAAAGAACACTTCCATAATGAATCTGGCTGCTAGAAGCCGGGCTATCTCTTCTCCGGCAACACTTCTCTTCTCTTCTGATAGGCGGTGCAAGGGCTATCTGAACGGCTTGGCGTCAGGTCGGACATGTAACTTGTGCTCGGCGAAATCCGTTGGAACACCCGGCATGTCTTTGGGAGACCATGCAAAGATGTCCCGATTCTCACGGAGGAAATCGACGAGCTCGCTTTACTATTTGTTGTCAAGCTTTGCACCTATGACAGCGTGCCTCTCCGGGTGCTCTGGGTCCAAGATTATCTTCTTTGTTTCCTTGGCTGGCTTGAACGAGCCCTCAACTTCCGACTCCTTGGGGATGGGTGGCGTTTCCGACTTCTTGCCTGCCATCGCCACCACCCGGTCAAGGAGCCGCTTCTCAGCTGCGATCATGAGGGACTCGGCCAGCCGGCTGCTATCCGCAGTGCAGGCGGTCGATTTCTTGTAGTATCCGACTATAGTCAGGATCCCCTTGGAACTCGGCATCTTCATCTTGAGGTAAGCATAGTGGGGGACTGCCATGAACTTGGCCAGAGGAGGTCGGCCAAGCAGTGCATGGTAGGGGCTTTCAAGGTCCGCCACTTCAAACCAAACTGGCTCACGACAGAAATGATTCTTGTCTCCTAAGAGAACATCAATTTGGGTCTTGCCTATTGGTGAGCAGGAAAGGCCAGGGACTATGCCATGGAATAAAGTCTGACTGGGAAGGAGCTGCTTCTGCTTGATTCCCAACTTCTCCATCGTGTCTCAATACAGGATATTGATGATGCTGTCGCCATCTATCAAGACTCTGGAGAAGCGCGCTGCCCGCCTCTTTGTTGCAAAGGTAGCATCTAGGACCAGGGCGTATGAACCTAGGGAAGGCATCACTTCCGGGTGGTCGGCCCTGCTCCAACTGATAGGCTTCTCAGACCAATGCATGAATTCTGGAGTATTTGAGGCCACTGCTTGTACTTCTTGCTGTTGCTGCCGTCTGCTGCGTCTGTCATTGGCCACGCTGGTGAACACAACATAAGCTCCGTGTTCATCTGGATACTCTTCTTGTATGGCGCCGACTGGCCGGGCCGCCGGCTGCTGGGGCTGAGGAGGCGGCGGTCCGGCAGGCGGAGGAGGCAGGAGTCCATCTCCCTTGGTGATTCTGGTGAGCCAATGACACTTCCGAGTGGTGTGGTTGGACGGCTTCGTGCCACTATGGAATTTACAAGGTGCATTTAGGGTCTGCTCATAAGAAAAGGCGGGCAACCAATTGGGCTTGCCGCCCTTATGACACTTGGGTGCCGGTTGCCACCTGTCGGCTGGTGGAAGCCGGCTGAGGGGCTTTGCGCTTGTTGTCGCTGGGATGCTTCTGCCGACTGGTCTCACCAGCCGGGGTCCGAGGGGCCTGAGGTGCCACCTTGCCGGACGCATCGAATAGGATTTCCGCCTTCATGGAGGAGTCGGCCATGGTGTGCTTATCGGCGATGATCAGCAGCTCGTCGAGCGTCGCAGGCTCGTCGCAGAGGAGTCCATGCTTGAGAAGGGTGCCCCAGTGGTGAAGTACTCGATTGCCTGCACCTCGTGCACGCCTTCACACGAGTTGCGCAGCTCGGCCCAGCGCGTGAGGTAGTCGCGAGTCGATTCACTGGGCCCTTGGACGCACAAGGAGAGCTGTCGGGGCTTGGGAGGCCGCTTGTACGTGCTGGTGAAGTTGCGGATGAAGGCCTCGGTGAAATCAACCCAGTTGTTGATGCTGTGGGGATTCAGGCTGTTAAGCCATGTCCAGGCTGTGCCTTGAAGCATGAGCGGGACATACTTCACGGCAATGCGCTTGTTGTCGTTTGCTATGCGGACGGCTGTCAAGTAGTCGACTAGCCAGTCCTCCTGCTTCACGGAGCAGGTGTACTTGGGCGTATCTCGCGGGAGGGTGAACCCTTTGGGAAAGGGCTCATCTCGGATTCGTGGGCCGAACCAGGGCGGGCCTAGTGCATCTTCTTCTTCTAGCGCCAGGGATCGGTTGAGGTGGTCGATCCGATGGCGGACGTCATTCTCTCCGACACCCTCTTGGCGGCCAAGGCGGTCGCCGAGTGTCGGGAGCGTGACAGGCGGCGGAGTGGGGTGCCATGCTCCGCGAGGCGGAGGAGGCGAAGGGTCGCCTCGGCGCTCCACCGCTCGAGGGCGGCCGTCTTCGTCACGCTCAATGGAAAGGACAGTCCGGCTTCGGCTGGCAGCCGGCTCGTTGCCTCGTCTTCCGTGGGCGCTGCCAGTTGGCGTCCGGGATGTCGCGACGTGGTCCTGGCAAAGGGGCGGTTCTTCGTTCCGCGGGGCCGGTACTTTAGCGCGGCAGCCGGCTTCGTGCTGCGCGGCGGCCGCGTCTAGGAGTTGCTGGACTCGCTCTGTCATGTGGCGATGCTCGTCGCCCTCGTACTTATCCAGCTCATCTGTCACCGCCTGGGCGGCCCAGATGTTTTCTACAGGCGTGGCGTAGACGGGGCGTTCTGCCCCGAACATGCTGGCGATGGTCGTGCCACGCTGCCGAATGGAGCCAATGCGGCTAGGCCCCTCAGGATCCGGCGTGCCGCCAACGGCCCGGTCCATCTCGCGCCGATAGGCGTCCGAGAGGCGTCGCATGCTAGCCAGTCGGCCAGTGCTCTCGAGGAGCTGGACGCAGCGTGCTTCCAGCGTCTCAGCGCCGCGTCTTTTGGGATGGGCGCCGTCAGGCCTTGCAGTGCCGCATCGAGTGGGTCTCGAGCGCCTCCGGCCAAGCGCTCGCCACTGTTGATGATGAGCACCTCCATGACAGTGCTACCGCCACTATGCTCACAAGGAGGCGGATCATCGTAGACCACCGTGTTGGTTGGGAACGCGTCAGGCGACGCCATGTCGGAGTCGATAATCATCGGGTCGGTGGAGCCAACAGACTCCAGGTCCACAGCCGGCTCGCCGGTGACGTGAAGCTGGTAGAGGAGGCTGACGAGACGGCTCTCGGGGCAGCCGGTGCCTGCATCGGAGGTCGGCTCGTCGAAGAGGTGAACCTCGCCAACAAGGTCGGCGAGGCAGCTCGCGGCGCAGGCGATCTTCGCGCCATGCAGGGCATCGAGGCTGACGCCATCGGGCATGCTGGGCTGGCTCCGCTTGCCAGGAAGGAACAAGGTTCCCATACAGATCAGATCTCCGGGAGATGGTGCACCTCGCCCCATGGTGGGCGCCAAATGTCGGGGGTTGTGTGCGACATATGCCAATGGATGGATTATCATGGTGGGAGCGAGTAGAACGTCCCCGGTGCCTGGAAGCGGGATGAGGTGTAGACACGAACGCTGTCATACTTTACCCAGGTTCGGGGCTCTCCTAGGAGATAACACCCCAAGTCCTGCTCTGCAGGGTCTCCGCATGATCACTAAAGCACAAGTGATACAAAGTTGCTCCTTGAGCTATATGCTAGAGGTAGGAGAAGGCAAGTCTAGCTCTCTCCTGCTCTAGGGAAGTGGCTAGGTCTAATGGGGTGGGCACCTTTACATGGGTGCCCTGGGGTGTTTATATAGGCCAACCCCCCAGGGTACAATGGTAATTTGGCCGGCTGCTGGGCCCAGCTGTCAATGTCTCCGGCCTCCGGTTTCTCCGCCAACTACTGGGGCCCGCCGCCTGGTGGGTCCCGCCGACTAGTCTGGTACGGAGCCGACAGGCCGCTCCCGCCGCTGGCGGGTCTGGTTGGTGGCTGCTCACTGTAGTCGTGCTGCTAATGACGCGGGCTTGGTCAACTCATTGTGGCTACAGTCCCGCCGCCTGACGGGAGATAATTGTAGCCACACCTGGTCTCTTCAGGTTAATGGTGCACTTGCTTCGAGGGAAGGGACGGCCGCCTACTGGAGGCCGGCCTTCCCATGGGCCGACTGGTTTGGCGCATGCCGTCTTCCGAGATGTCACTGCCCAATAGGGCTTGCAGCCTGCGGGCCATACCGATAGGCCGTCGTGGGGAATAGGGCTCTGCCTGTCCGGATAGATGCCACGGGGAAGTGGCAACAGTGCCACGTCGTGCGGAGATCTCTGCCTGTACGGGGCACTGTGGCCACGCCAAGCCCAAGATTCGGGGTGAGGGGCTTCATTGTAGCCATGGCCTATCTCATCCTCTTGATGGGGGCACAAACTCTAAGGGTGCGAGGTGGCCACCTACTCGACGCTATCCTCCCTAGAGGCCGGCTGATAGGAGCCGGCTACTCGTGGTGCCGTCTGCAGGTGGTTGGCCGTGCTCTGGGGGCCGGTCGTAGGGCTAGCCGGCCACCGGAGGGCGGAGCTTCAGCTTGGGGCTCTGCAGGGCGAGGCCAGCCCAAAGTTTTGATATGTTCAGGGACTCGGGTGTGGCTACCCGTGGCCCATTACTCCAACATTGGGACCAACACCATCAGCACTGGCCACGCCCTGTATGTAGAAAAAATCCTTGGGTTCGCGACGCCCTATGCCAATTAATCAATAGGTTCAAGTATTATTATGGCAAATGTTAAAACCAATGTTGGGCCTTGCTGTTAGAGTTTTATTCAAAGTGAACTGTCAAGAGGGGCCCATAAACCCACACCGTGTTAGGGACGCAAAATCAAGGAACATAACACCGGTATGAAGGAAACTAGGGCGGCAAGAGTAGAACAAAACAACAGGCATAAGGCCGAGCCTTCCACCCTCTACCAAGTATATAGATTAATTAATTAAAATAAGAGATATTGTGATATCCCAACATAATCCTGATCCAACATGGAGCAATCCTCAACTTCACCTGCAACTAACAACGCTATAAGAGGGGCTGAGCAAAAGCGGTAACATAGCCAAACAACAGTTTGCTAGGAAGGGTGACAAGGTTAGAGGCTGACATGGCAATTTGGGAGGCTTGATAAGCAAGTGATAGGTAGCATAGCATAGCTATAGAACGAAGCAACTAGCATAACAATGATAGTAGTGAGATCCAGGGTAACAGTCATCTTGCCTGAAATCCCGCAAGGAAGAAGAACGAGTCCATGAAGAAGATGAATGGGCGAAGACGAACCAAGCGTAGTCAAATGAATCCTCAAGATCGCAATGAAACAGGAACTATCGAGAAGAAGCACAACTGGAAAGGAGCAAACAACATGGTAAACACACAACACATAAGCATGACATGATGCTCAACCAAGCATGATGCAGGACAAGTCTATATGATGCAACTCATGGCAAGATATGATGCATACAAGAACAAAACATCAAAGCAAGTTTAAATGAGGCCGGGAACAACATATAACAAACCCGGTAAGTCCTCATATGCATATTTTGGATTTTCTACTGTTCTTCCTAAACCATATTTTAGAGTTGTTAACTAGCAAAAGTAAGTGCACCATGTAATTCTATGCATTTTTCTAGCCCATTTACATATAAAGAACATTTAAAACCGAGCTACGGTTATTTAGTGATGAAATAAACCATTTTGGCATGTCATTTAAGAAAATTAATTCAAATAGCAAGTTAAACATTTTAAACAGGTATGAAAGATGCATATCATGAAAGTAGATGAAATTCTAAGCATTTTCCATATGATGTTTGTTTTAATGCGATATATGGTTATTTATATATGAGCAATGCAAGATAATGTCATTTCTATAATTATGCAATGCACTGGAATAACGTTAAATCACAGAAAACATAAAAAACATACACAGGCTGTATTGAACGCATTGTGCAAGCCCGGTAGCAGATCCGACCCAAATGGCTGTGTGCAAAAAAATAAATGAAGAATGGGGCAAAATCTTGGGTGTCGGGGAATCGAACCCAGGACCTCTTGTGTGAATGCTAGCTGTGCTAGCCAACTCGGCTGTGACTATTTTCATGAAAGAAATGAGGACGCCAGATTACTTGAGCTAACTGCAGAGGGTCGAGCTTTTGGAGCCATGTCTCACGGTGATGCTCGCCGGCAATGCAAGCGAGCAAAGCAGCGGGCATCGACGCTACAGGACGGCAGGAGGAGTGCGGAAACCTGCGTGGGTGTGGTTGCGCGAGCGGCGGAGCAACGACATGAGCAACGGCTCGAGAACAAGCTCAGGTAGGAGCTCGTCTCAGCCATGACAGCGAGGCACGGCGAGGCAGTGGCAGTGTGCATGAGCCCGGGCATGTGTCGCACAGGAAGCACGGCAAGGCGAACGCTTGCAGGGAGTGCGTGTGAGGATGCATGCAAATGTGAGGCGAGCAGAGGCTTGGTCTTGGTAACACCATGAACGCACAACAACTTGCTGGTGACGACGGCAAGCAAAGTTGCGGCTGCCGGAGTTGTAGAACATCGGAGGGGGTGCGGGGTTGGAAGGTGGATGTGTAGGCGGCGAGGCGGGCACAACAAAGGTTTGGGTGTACGGGATCCCAAGGATGAGCTCGTGCTCGCTTCGGACATGGCGGCTGCAGAGGCATGCAAGGCAATGACGAGGGCACGAGGCTTCAGTCGCGCGCGAGAGCTGCTGGCTTCAGGTGCGTGTGGGGTGCAGAGCAACATGCAAGGGTGTGGGCGAGCGGCAGAGCGGTGGAAGCAGAGGGTTTGGTGCGTCCATGGCGAAGCACCGTGGCCGGGGATTTCGTGTGAACAGATCGACACCTGGAGGATGCGAACAAGGCAGATAAAAAGGGCTGAGAGACTCGGCTGCTCACCTAGGTCCCGTAGGACAAGACGAGTCGGCCGGAGAAGCGACAGATAGAACTCGAGGACGCGCTGATCGTTATGAAGCTCAACTCGATGAAGAAGATGAAGCAGGGGAAGCAGACGACGACATAGTGGAGGCGGCCTAGTGGCGGGAACGCGTCTGAACGGAAGTAGTCGATGTTGAGGAAGAAGATGGACATGTCGGAGATGACCGCGGTGGCCTCCGTCCATGCAGGCAATGGAGAAGCTCTCGGTGGTGCTCTCTAATCTCTGTCTCTTGAGGAAGAAGGAGAAACATGGGAAGGGAAAGGGTGGCCGCGGCGAGAGGGAAACCATAGGGGATGGGTGCGGACGCGGATGGGGGTTTAAATAGGGGCTTGGGCACGGCCGGGTCGCCACCGTGGCCATGTGTGATGCCCTGGTGCAAAGTTACTACAAGGGAGATGGGGATCGTGAGGTGGAAGAAAAAAAGGGCGACGGGAGACGGGCAGGTGGGGTCGGCATAGCGAACAACTGGCGTTGGGGAAGTTTTACCAGGAAGCGAGAGGGAGGTGGGCTGCGGGTGGCTGGCAAGAGGCTCAAGTGGGCTTTCAGTCACGGCTGGGCTGCTCTCTCTCCTCTTCTATTAACTTTTTCTTTAACCTATTTTCTGAGGAGAAAAATAGGAATAAAAGCCCAGAGCGATAGGATAGGATTATGAGGGATTTGAAAATACCCCCATGATACTGGAATTATGTAGGATTTGAATAAATTGACTTGGAAATTTTTAGAGGTAGAAAAATAATTCAAGTTAGAATTAAATTCAAACTTGAGCCATTTTAAACCCAACCAAAACAACTCCAGATGGGACAAGATTTGGCAGAGAGGTTGTTGGCATGGTGTATGGTTTATTGGAAAATAAGGAACATTTTATGGACAGGGAAATGTCACATGAAAATAAATGTAATAAGAAGAAAGGGAAAGTTTGGATGGTATAGAAACTTGGGTGAACTTGATGAATGGCTACTGGTATGGGCATGGTGAAGAAATGCGGTGGAGATAAGAAGAAGAGGGTTCACGAGAGAACACATAACGAAACTTAACTATGCAAAGCAAGGCACGATGATCATGATGCAATGCAATAAAAATGACAAGAGGCACATCACATCATGAAGCATAGAACAAAGCAAGTGAGATGACCATGGCATACAAACAAGGATGGCACAATGCAATACAATAAAAGACGAACATGATGCAAGAAGCAAAATATGGCAATGGCATTCATCATGATCATGGCATAAACATATAGGAACAGAATATGCAAAAAAATATGATACTGCAACAAACATAAAAAAACACGGCAACAACTAAAAAAGGAGGGCGACTAGAGCATCGGTCTCGGGGCGTCACATAATCCTCTAGCAAGTGCATTAGCCAGGACCTCACGTTCGGCTTGAGCGCCAACGGGAAGTAGTTGGCCAGCACTTTCTCATCCCTTCCCCCGGCGGCTTGTACGGCAATCGTGTAGATGCCTAAAACTCTGCCGGGTTCGGCTTCCCATCGTACTTCTCCGGCATGTCAGGTTTGAAAGTGTGAGAGAATGGCCACTATACTTGCCGCAGCTCGCGGGTGAAGGCCAGGCAGCCCACCTCGTAAGGCAGGTACCCGCTAACACTTGGAGTGGGCTCGTCGATATCAGTGCCTCTACGCCTATCGGACTGACGGCGTGTCTCGCGACGCTGCTCGATGGTGATGTGGGCATCCTCCTTCCTCATGCCACTCAACAGTTCACATTGATCTTGTTGTAGTCATGTATTCAACGAGGCCATCGATGCCTCATCACGATCATCGGCACCTTGAGGTTGCTTAGCTTGCGGTGGTCGTCCCTGAGCGGGCTACCGCGGAGGGGACTGCATCCTAAGCGCGGTCGTCCCGTCTTGACCACCCGTGTGGGCCGCTGGCGTCACCCGAGGGTGCCGTGATGGCTCAGCGTCCGGTGTCTTATTAATCTCAGCAAACCCAAGGAGGCTTTGGATGGTAGCTCTCCACTCATCCATCCTGTCTGCCGTTGGAGGGAAATCCAGCAACAGTTGAGCTCTAGCCATCGCTTCAGCCATCGTCCCTAGCATGGCATGGGAGGGAGAGCGCGACACCGCTTGGCTTCTCGTCGAGCCAGATGGAGCATCGTCGAACCCCTACGACCCCAAGCCCACCGTCGGAGGAGTTGACGTGGCCAGAGCTGTCCTTGGTGATCGGGCTCTTGGTCAGCTGGGCCCTTCCCGTGTGGGCGTGGTGGGTCGATAGTGCCGCTCAAGGTGGAGTTGTGCCCGCCCAACATGGGATGCGACACATATCCCGTCTCCGCCCTCCAGGAGGCATGGCCGGTGGGTCTTGGCTCGCACCTGAGCGGGCATCAATGTCCCTTTGGTTGAGGACGCCGGTGGGTTGAGCTGGAGGAAGTTGCGCATCCCCACGATCTGCACCGGCGGAAGTATGATTGGTGGCATGTTGTGGAGGCCCAGCCGTGCCTGTGGCCCTGCTGCAACCATGATGGGATCGTTATCGGCACCGCTAGCCTCACCGGCTCCGCCTGCCGTAGCCGCGGCATCTATGGCGCCCGCAACTATGGGTGACGAAACCTTCAAGGTGGAAGGATGCGCCCCAGCTCCAGTTCTCTTCTTGGGAGCCATGGATGATGAAGACTAACGAAGATCGACGCTGTCATGGAAAATACACAAGGGTATATGTTTTCCGCCGACTCATGGATGGACAAGCCAAGATCGAACCAAGATACCAAGAAACCAAGGGATTCGAAGAACCAACAAGCAGATCAGAGGAACCAAGACCAAGCCAGAGAAGCAAGACATTATCAAGAGAAAGGCCTCCTTTGCTAGGCAGGCGAACCCGGCAAGGGGTAAGGCCACCCCCAGAAGAAGATGACCAAGGCGTTCTGGTAGGCCTGCCAGGACATGCGGAGGCCAAGTCGCCTCACCAACCACCCCACCACGACTCACGTTGTCAACCAGTGTGGTGTCAAGCCGCAGAGTGATTAAGTGGCAGCCATTCGCCACATGGAAGTCCCTTTCCACCAAGAAAACCCACAGATGTCACCGGTCCTATGACATGTCAGACGAGCAGGTGTGGAGCTGGTAAGATAGCCCGACAAGCCTTGCCGGGCAACCAACGATGTGACGTTAAGCGGCGCAATAAATGCGATCTATCAGCCTGCAGAGTTAGGAATGATAGCACTATTTGCTATCTTATCAATGTCTAATGACTGATTAGCCACTGTGGTGACCCCTTAACGCATAAAAAGATGTCAGATGTCGGGTTCCGGCAGACCCTTAAGGTTTGAACTCTAGGATGCGCACGAAGATCTCCCCCCTACCGATCCACGTCCGATCTCCTCGCGAGAATCTAAGCTAAACGATGAACAACACGAGGGACACAAGATTTATACTGGTTCGGGCCACCATTGTTGTGTAATACCCTACTCCAGTGTGTGGTGTGGTGGATTGCCTCAGGGGGCTGATGATGAACAGTACAAAGGATGAACAGCCTCGCGAGAGGTGTTCTTGAGCAGGTGCGATGAACTACTTGGGTGAGCTCGATCGCCTATGGATCTAATGAGGACTCGATGAGATGCCCCCTACTGTGGTGGTGGCTATCCCTATTTATAGAGGCCCTTGCCCTCTTCCGAAATATTGAGTGGGAAGGGCACCAACAACGGCCATTTTGAAGGGGAACATCTAGTACAAGTTATCCTGACTAAAGTTGGTCTTCGGCTACCAAAGGCAACGGCGATGACGCCGTCTTGGGCTCCACGGTGACCTCCATCCTGCCGCTCTACTAGTCTTGGTCTCGTTGCACTGAAATGGCCACCTTTGCCTGATGCCTTGGTACTCCATGCCTGTGCTTGCCCCCTTTGCACCAAAGAGGAAACAAGGACACTGCACAGGCCGGCGCCCGCCTGGCGCCCGCCTGTTCTCGATCGTCATGGCTTGCGTCACGAGTACCTCGCGAGGTACCCTGCCTTGATCTCTCCGCCTCCTCGCGAGTCTGCCTGGCGAGGCTGCTCCTGAGGAAGCCTCATGTCATCCGCCCCACGAGGCTTGGCCCCTCGTGAGGGTCTTGAGTCTTGCGCTGATGAAGATGGGTTGTACTGGGCCACCACTCAAGTCACGCCGTAGGCCACGGGCAGGCAAGTCTAGGGCCCCCGTTCCCGGAATGCCGACAGTAGCCCCCGGGTCTGCCATTATGGTTGCCAGCCAGCCATTGGTTGCTCCGAGGGAGTGATTGAGGCACTGAGGGCCTGGTGAGGTAGCGCTATGCGGGGCTGCCGCGGCCAGAGCTCGACCACTCAGATTTTTCGATGTTGCAGGGATGGACCCACGCGCAAGCGTCGTGCCAAAGCGAGCGGCTCCAAAGGTAGGTGTCAATCGAGCAGGAGATTATCTCAAACAGGTTAAGCATGAAGAAGCAAATCAACTTAGATAGATGCAGAGAAAGGCACACGCCACTGGGTCAGGCCCGAGCAGCTTGGGGATGATGCAGCCCGAGGGGAGCCCCCAAAAAGGTAAGCTGAAGACATAAGCAAAACGGATACATGCCGCGGGGACAGATCCACACAACCCGGGAATGATGCAGCCCTGAGGGCGCTCCCAGCTGAAACAAAACTTGAGAGAAGTAACCTGATACCATTGCAGAGTGAGTGTCGGGGTTGCTAGTGGTGCGTGGTGAAGAAGACAATCCTCACAGGCCCTCGGTGCTCCGAGCCTTAGGAGTCTCAGGAGGTCTGGGCGGCTCGGCGAGGTCCATCTCCATTTCCTCCAGGAGCGCGCGATGGTTGGTCACCCGAGCTTCTAGAATGCTCCTCATCAGGCACTGGTGGGCAGCAGCTGCGTTCGGCAGGCCGAAGGGCATGCGAACGTAGCAGCGCGGTGGACCCGTGCAACGCCCCACGCGTGAAGGCCAGAAGCACTCCTGAGACGCGATCGATTGTGCCCTGGGTAGATGATGCAGATGCGCAGCCCGCCATCCTCACCTGGATGGGGAGCTACACTGAGCAGGCGGTGGTTGCCGCGCATGACTCTCGGTTCCTGCAAATCCTGAGCGACCTTGGTGATGAACTCCTGGGGGTTGGGCCCTCCTTGCCTTACGCCTTCCTGAGGGAAACGTGCCGCGAAGCACGCCTCCAAGTGGTGCCCGAGCGACTCCCTCATGATCTTGGCAAAGTCAGTGGCTCCCCAAGAGAGAGCCCCCGAGCCTTGCCCGAGGATGGCGCTGGGTGTACCTCCCTATGCGACGGAGGGTGGCGCACCTTGGATGGGCACAAGTCCGGATGTGGCGCCTCTGGAGGTACCTGCCTCCCGAGGCCTTGAGTTAGGTGATGTCTTCTTCTTCTTGGGAGCTGCCTCAGGAACGTTTCTACTCTAGCTGTCTGGGTCCTCGATTGACGCGACTTGGAAGGCGCGCTCTAGAGAGCATACTACATCCTTCTCTTCACAGGGGACCGTGATGACCCCGCCACTTCCTGGCATCTTGAGGACATTGTAGCCATGGTGAGTAACTGCCATGAACTTGGCTAGAGCAGGGTACCTGAGGATGGCATTGTATGGCAGGCGAATGTGGTCGACGTCAAAGTCAATGAGCTCGGTACGGTAGTTCTTGCGCTGTCCAAAGGTGACAGGGAGGCGGACCTGCCCTATCGGGACAGTGGAACCATCAGTGACTCCTGAGAAGGGCTTGGTTGGTTGAAGCTGATCATATGGCACTTGAAGATTTTTGAACGTCTCGACGGACAGGACATTGAGCCCTGCTCCTCCGTCGATGAGGGTCCTGGTAACTTGTACATTGCTTATGACTGGGGAGCAGAGCATCGGGAGGACACTGTCCGTTGCCGCACACTTGAGCTGATCTGCTAAGCTGAACGTGATGGCGCACCCAGACCACCTGCGGGGGCCCGTGGCCTCAAGCTTGGGGAGGACTGCATTCACTTTGCGAGCAAGCTGCTTGAAGATGCGCTAAGAGGCTTGGGCCTGAGCACCGCCCAAGATGCAAGAGATTGCACGTGGCTCTTGGAATCCCCCAGCCCCCTTGTCCTGATGATGGCCGTCATTCCTTCTTGGCGGTGGTGGCAGAGAAGGGAGTCCTGCATTGCCTTGTGGGTGATCCTCACGAGGCTGATCTCTCCAAGCCCCCTCGCGAGGCTGGTCCTGCCAGCGTTCCTCGTGAGGCCGGTCACGCCACCCTTGGCGAGGACCACGGTCGTCCCATCATCCTCCACCTCTTCCTCCTCCTCGGCCATAGCCGCGATCGTTGCGCTCGGGGCGTCGACCGATGCGGCCTTCTCGCACGGCCCTGAGCTCTTGGCATTCGTTGGTGTTGTGGGTGTGGAGATCGTGGTACACACAGTACCGGCTGCCCTTGGACAACTCTGGCTGGTCCCTGCCGTGCTTCAAGTCTGGCTCTGCCGCTAGCACAGCTGCTCCCTTGCGCTTCACATCCTTGGCCTTGGCTTTCTTCTCTTCTGGGTCCGTTGCTGGGAGCTCGAGAAGGGAGAGGCGTCCCTCCTCAGCCCTGGCGCACATGGTCGCCAGCTTGAACAACTCCAATGACGTGCATAGATCTTCGTGGATTGCCAACTCCTCCTTCATCTTGATGTCGTGGACACCATCAGAGAACGCCGAGATGATGGCCTCCTCGGTTACCCTAGGAATCTTGAAGCGGGCGTTGTTGAAGCGCTGGATGTACTTCTGCAAGGTCTCTCCGGGCTGCTGCTTGGTGCGGCGTAGGTCACCCACGGCCGGCGGACGGTCGTGAGTGCCCTGGAAGTTGGCGATGAAGCGAGTGCGCATCTCATCCCAGGAGGAGATCGTGCCAGGAGCCAGGTTCAGGAGCCAGGTGCGGGCATCATCCTTGAGTGCCATGGGAAAGCAGTTCACCATGACCTTTTTGTCCCCATTGGCGGCTTTGATGCCCAGCTCATAGAGCTATAGGAACTCCGCGGGGTCGCCAGTGCCGTCATAGCGAGGGGGTAGGTCAGGTTTGAACTTTCCCGGCCAGGCGACACTGCGTAGCTCAGTGGTGAAGGCGCGGCAGCCTGCGGTGGCCACCGAAGCTCTCTGCTGATGCGGGGCTTGCTCCTGGGGATTCCCGCGCGCCGCTGCCTGGAGCATCGTGGGGCCTTGATGTGGTGGCGCAGGGATTTGGTCATGGCGCACCGGTGCCGGGAGCACACGAGCACCTTCTTGGGGACGATGGATTTCTTGGTAGCTCCTTGCTTGTCGAGCGGGCGCCGAATGCGGTGGAGCCAAGGCGCCTTCTTGGGTAGGAGGTGGCGGAGGCACCTCTGATCTGCACCTCCTGCATAGGACGGAGGGCGAGGCAGCAAGAGGGACGGCACAGGGGAGCCCCCTGCGGCGCTGACGAGCTCGGTGATGCGAGCAAGCCACTCCTCGTAGAGGCCGTTGACGGGACGGTAGTGCAGGAGCTCACGCGCCAGGAGCAACGCGGCGTGCACGTCCATGGGGGCGCGACGGGCGTAGGAGGACGAACCGTCTGGAGTCAGCGACGGGGTGGCGGTGCAACCTTCCCGCCACACCGAAGGATGCAGTGACGAGGCCTGCTGCTCGTTCCCCGCTGGTCCGGTGGCGGCGTTGGCGGCAGGCGACGGGGAACGACGGGAACACCCACCGACGGGAGCCGTCTGGGCAACGCGGGCGGCGAGAGCAGCCCGACGCTCGGCGCGAGCCCGGCGAGCTTTAGCCATGTACACGACGGAAGATCGAACGCGAAACAGCGGAAGAAAGATTTCGGCGCACCCCTACCTGGCACGCCAAATGTCAGATGTTGGGTTCTGGCAGACCCTTAAGGTTCAAACTCTGGGGTGCGCACGAAGATCTCCCCCTACCGATCCACATCCGATCTCCTCGTGAGAATCTAAGCTAAAGGATGAACAACACGAGTGACACAAGATTTATACTGGTTCAGGCCACCGTTGTGGTGTAATACCCTACTCCAGTGTGTGGTGTGGTGGCTTGCCTCAGGGGCTGATGATGAACAGTACAAAGGATGAACAACCTCGCGAGAGGTGTTCTTGAGCTGGTGCGATGATGTAGGATCGAAAGTATGTCTAGAGGGGGGGTGATTAGACTACTTGACCAAATAAAAACTTATCCTTTTCCCAAGTTTAGTCTTTCACAGATTTTAGCTATCTTAGCAGAAGTCAAGCAATCTTAACATAATTCAAGCAAGCATGCAAAGAGTATATGAGCAGCGGAAAGTAAAGCATGCAACTTGCAAGAATGTAAAGGGAAGGGTTTGGAGAATTCAAACGCAATTTGGAGACACGGTGATTTTTGAGCCGTGGTTCCGATAGGTGGTGCTATCGTACATCCACGTTGATGGAGACTTCAACCCACGAAGGGCAACGGTTGCGCGAGTCCACGGAGGGCTCCTCCCACGAAGGGTCCACGAAGAAGCAACCTTGTCTATCCCACCATGGTCGTCGCCCATGAAGGACTTGCCTCACTAGCGGTAGATCTTCACGAAGTAGGCGATCTCCTTGCCCTTACAAACTTCTTGGTTCAACTCCACAATCTTGTCGGAGGCTCCCAAGTGACACCTAGCCAATCTAGGAGACACCACTCTCCAAGAAGTAACAAATGGTGTGTTGATGATGAACTCCTTGCTCTTGTGCTTCAAATGATAGTCTCCCCAACACTCAACTCTCTCTCACAGGATTAGGATTAGGTGGAAAGAAGATTTGAGTGGAAAGCAACTTGGGGAAGGCTAGAGATCAAGATTCATATGGTAGGAGTGGAATATCTTGGCCTCACCACATGAGTAGGTGGTTCCTTCTCAGAAATAGCAAGTTGAAAGTGCTGGTTTGTTCTGATGGCTCTCTCCACGAATGAAGAGGAGGTGGAGCGGTATATATAGCCTCCACACAAAATCCAACCGTTACACACAACTTGCCAAACTCGGTGGGACCGAATTGGTAAACCCGGTCGGGCCGATTTAGCAAATCTAGTGACCGTTAGGATTTTCGGTGGGACCGACATGCAACTCGGTAGGACCGATATGATTAGGGTTAGGGCATAACGTAATCTCGGTGAGACCGATTACACAAACTCGGTGAGACCAATTTTGGTAATAAGCTAACCAAAGAGTTGGTCAGGTAAACTCGGTGGGACCGATCCGCTCATTTTGGTGGGACCGAAATATTATGAAAAGGAAACAGGGAGTTTACATTGCAATCTCGATGGGGCCGATCGGTCATCTCGGTTGTACCGAAACGTTACAAAGGGAAACAGAGAGTTTACAACCCCATCTCGGTGAGACCGAGATCCCTATCGGTGAGACCGATTTGCCTATGGTTTGTGGCAGTGGCTATGACATCAGAACTCGGTGGCACCGGGTAGAAAGAATTGGTTGGGCCGAGTTTGACTTTTGGGTTATGTCATATGTGGATATGAGAAAGTAGTTGAGGGTTTTGGAGCATATCACCAAGCACTGTGGAGCAAGAAACTCATTAAGCAACACCTCATCCCTCCTTGATAGTATTGGCTTTTCCTATAAACTCAATGTGATCTTGGATCACTAAAATAGAAAATGTAAAGTCTTGAGCTTTTGAGCTTGAGCCAATCCTTTTATCCTTAGCATTTTGAGGGATCCACTTTTCTCATCCATGCCATGCCATTCATTGAGCTTTTCCTGAAATATTCATCTTGGAATGATGTTATCTTAATCAGCTATATGTTGTTAGGAATTACCAAAACCACCTTGGGATAGTTGCACTTTCAATCTCCCCCTTTTTGGTAATTGATGACAACATATAGATCAAAGCTTCGACAAATGATAATAAGAGTGAAAAACATTGTCGCTTTGAGAAGTATGTGATAAGCAAGAGCTCCCCCTAAATTTGTGCATAGTTTAAGATTTGCTTTGGACTGCAAGTGCACAAGGAGTTAGGCTCATGGGTAACTCTTCCATGTCACATACATCTTGGTGCAGCACTCAAAATGATAATAATTGAATGCATGCACTCATCACCAAGCAAAGTGAATGATCATATAGACATAAATGAGATAATGTCATCCAACAAGCATAAATGTAGCATATGATCAAACACATGATCATCAATTATCACACAGACATAGAGTATCTCAAACAAGCAAATAGAGTTTAACCACCAAAGCAAGAGAGAACAAAAAGCAACACTCTCTCTCGAAGCCTATGATCTATACATTTTTCTCCCCCTTTGGCAACAAGTTACCAAAAAGTTCATAGAAAATGCATAGCACTAAATCGACTCTCAGGTTTGATCTTCAGGTGGTGGTGTAGATAAAACACCAAGGACGAAAGCATCAGTTGATGTGGATGGAGCTGGAGGTGTGGGTGCTAAAGCTGGTTGCACTGGAGCTGTAGGAGCTGTGGCTGGTGCAGATGAAGTGGCTCTGGTGTCTGTCACTGGCACTGCAGCTGATCTCTGAGCTCTAGGCACTCCGGAAAATGCATCTGTGGTTGTCTTGCCCTTCCTCTCCTCCATGTCATCCTGAAGCTGCTCAACAACAGACTGGATCTCAGTTACCTTCACATCCAGGTTATAGAATTTCTGCTCCATGATCCTCTCCAGGCTCTCCTGGTTTTCAGTCAAGGAGGCCAGCCCTTTCTCAATCCTCAGAGTGGATGCAATCAAGTAGCCTAGTTGATCCTGTTTGCTCTTCAGAAAGTACGGAGATGCCTCTTCCAATGTTGGCATCTTGGTAGCCTTCTCTGTCCTTGCCTTCTCCATCTTGGCTTTAGCATGCACAGAGGATGGTTCATCTTCATCCATAACCACTTGGTTATCCTCAAAGTCTGGATAGATAGCAAAATGTTTCTTGTCCGGCAAGTATGTGCCTATGCCCATCTTGGAGTTAATCAACTCCTAAATCTGTGGGGCATACCCACAACTTCTCTTCTGGTCAGTTGCTGTCCTTTTGATAGTCTCAACTGTGAGGCTCATGACCTTGAATTTCTGTGGCACATCAAACAAGTGTAGCAAGTTTGTAGCATGGCCTCTTATCATGTTGTGGTCACCTGACTTGGGCAAGGCGGATCTTGTCATCGGTGCCCCCAAGCTTCCACAGGGGGAGGGAGTGATCTTGGACTGGCACTAGGTGCCGCATCAAGAACTCCTTGATGAACATGGCCCCCGTCAGCTTCTCGCTCTTCAGGTCCTCCTCCATCTTCTTCACCAATGGCTTTAGGAAAGGATTGGTGATCTTTTTAGAGAGCCACACCTTCCCAGAGGAGGGAACTCGGTCAGCAGCTCCAGCAAGTCCTGAGAGCACTTGGCATCCATTAGAACCCACCTCTTCAGGGCATCCTCCACCTTCTTCCCGGCGCGGGAGATCGTGTTACTACCCCGGGCTGCAACAAAGCCGATGCACCCAACGGGATGGTTGCCACTCATGTGGAGGAAGAAGAAGTGGTGGAGCATGGTGACGGAGGGCATCACCCCCATGAACGCATCTAAGTAGAAGGCAAAGATAGACAGGAGGAGGATGGAGCTGGGATGAATATGGAGCGCGTGGAGGCCATAATGGTGAAGAACGGTGTAGAAGAAGCGGGAGAATGGGGGCACCAGCCCTGAGTAGACGATGTGCAGAAATAAAGGGTAGAAGGTACTATTCACGGGCTCCGGCATAGCGGCGGCGACCCGGAGCGCCGTCTCCTTCCACTAGTTGTCTTCGCTCGCCATCAGGAGGAGCGTGGTCTGGAGCTTCTCCCCGGCCATGGAGGGCGCAAACAGCACCGGCTCATACCAGACGGAGCCGGTAGCCGAGACTGAAGCATTGGCCTTCTCAGCAGCCATGTAGTGGAAGATTGGAGGAGAAGATCAGCAGATCTGGTGAGTTCTTCCAGTGTTGGGAGAAGGGGATCTAGAGCAAGATGAAGAGGAGGCAATGAAAGCCTGGCGGCAGATGTCAGCCGTTTTGTCAGACGGAAACAGTTGCCGAGGCAACATGGGGAAGTGGAGACGCCCACGTCTCATCAATCGCCATGCGTCATCAAGTCCGCAGGCGGTTAGGGCCTGCGCTGCTCCACCCTTGCCTTTTGGCTTCGCCCGGAAGCCAAGTCCGAGCATGCCTTGGGCCCGAGGGCTACTATCGGCATTCTGGATATGGGGGTATCCAGCCCTGCCTACCTGTGGCCCACCACGTGGCTCCATCGATGGCCTGGTACGACCCAGCTTCAACATCAACAACTCAAGACCCTCGCGAGGGGCTAAGCCTCGCGAGGCGGATGACGCCAAGACCACCGAGGGGATCGGCCTCTTCAGGATGGCTCCCGAGGGGCGGAGTGTTCTATGCAAGGTGCACCTCACAAGGCTCAGTTGACGTGAGCCATGGCAACCAAGGCTAGGAGGGTGCCAGCGGGGGCAGAGCGTCAGTTTCCTCTTTGGTGCAAGGGAGGCATGCCACAGGCGCGGAGTCCCGAGGAATGAGCCAAAGGTTTCCACTCTGGTGCAACGAGGCGAAGATGGCCAGGATGGCAGGACGGAGGTCATCACCGAGCCCACCGCAGTGTCATGACCAGAGGCTTTTCGCAGGTGAAGACTACTTTTGTTAGGATAAGCTATATTACTTGTCGCCTTTCAAATCTGGCCGTTGTGGGATCCCTTCCCGCTAACATTTGGGAAGAGGACCAAGTCCACTATAAATAGGACTTAGCCACCACCATAGATGAAAACCAGTTCGCATTCACCAGCTCTCTTGAGCCCAAGAACACCTCACCTCCTGATGCCAGTTCATCCACTGTAGTAGTTCATCCTCAGCCCTCCGTGGCAATCCACCAAAATGCTGGAGTAGGGTATTACACCGCAAGGTGGCCCGAACCAGGACAAACTGATGTGTTTCTTTGTCTCTTCGAGATCGACGCTCTAGGCTTAGGAGGATCGCGAGTAGGAAGGCTGGGTAGGTTGAGATCTCCGCACATACCCCAGAGTTCAAACCTCTCAAGGGTTTGCGGAACCCGTAATCTAACAAAAGGTAACCTAATGCTTTCGTGGACATCATCAAATATGCAATTCACTCTATGTCTATGGATATCCTTGTATGTTCCTTGTGGGACAAACCCATGTAGTTATTGACAGTGCAACACTCCAATGGATTTCCATTAAAGATCTACATCAACATTGAGCATCCACATCTTCACTATCTACATGATGTCATCATCGACAAAACTCAAGGTTAGTTCATCCCTCTTAGGGGGGATATCACATCTAGGGGGTGTTGGGTTCTACGGTAGGGTGTGTGGATTGCAAATTAAAATTTCCCTACGCGTAGAACAACCAAGAACATGCTATGGGAATGGATCACAGATCGTTACCACTAGACGCGCAGTGCCATGCAGCAAAAGAGGAGTTGGGGCAGCGCGTACGCGTGGTTCGTCTCCTCCTCGTCTGATCTCCCTCAAACAGTCGGTCATCAGATCCCTCGTAAAGGTTCGCCGGAGCGGCGCAAGTGCACCGCCTCTAACGTATCTGTGCGTGCATGAGGAAGATCGTGCGGCGGTCTGCTAGGTTCGATCACACAACCGGCAACGAGTGGAGGTGTCTATTTGCAACACATGCAAACCCTAGTGACAGCACCGAAGTGATCAAACCCAATGAGTGTGCCGCACCTCCACTTTATATAGGCGTCCATCGCGGGCTCAACAGTTGGGCCTCGCACGGACCCTATAGCCCAATATATGTTCGACCGAGATCCGAGTCCGAGTAGGAGCACATCTGACTTGTAGCATGCGACCCCTTAGGTTCAAGTCAGCTTGGTCTCAGGTCGGATCACCTCTGACCTGCTCGGCTGGTAGTGGCCGCTAGCAAGGCGTGCCAACCACCAAGCAGACAATGAAGCTAGATGGAAAACCTGTACATCATACTTCCATTCCTTTTGCCACACGATATATGTTGTCGGGCTCAAGGCAAGTCTGTTATCAAGGCGAGTCTCATTCCAGTGATGCCGACCACAAACCAGATTATCTAATAATCCTTGTTGCCTGGCCATGCTTATCCTGGTCGGATCAAACGAGGGGCCCAAAGTATATATCTCCAGATGAAAGGGGCAAATTACATCTTGCTCGACCATGTCTCGCAGCATGGGTCTGGACAAGCCTGAATACTACCTTTGTAACTACCTAGTTACGGAGTAGCGTTTGGTCGAACCAAAGCAGGTTTGTCACCATCCCGAGTACATGTGCTAGCTCAGGTCTTAGGATATAGACCATATGTTGTACTAGAGACTCACAGATGACATATCACCGCTTCTCATAGTTGGGTCTGTCCGACTCAGACCTTATCTCGACTCGGATCCAACTACGAACCTGACCAAATCCTTCTGAGTCCATATTATCCGGTTAGCATCCAATGCTCCATGGCTAGTGAGACCAAGCCATTGACCGTGCTAGAATTTTTGTGCATGCTTTGTCACATATTTTTGGACATTATAAATTGATTGATAGATGCTAGAATTTTTGTGCATGCTTTGTCACATATTTCGTTTGCTATGTTATTGTGTGAGCATGTCGGTTGAATATTTCTTCATTCGAGAACATCCATTTGTTGTTTTTATTCTCTTGGTTTTATTGGTGAAATGGATGGACAAGAATGCCGAAGAACCTTCTCTAGCTATCTATGCCTTTTCTCTTCTCAAACTGTAACACCCACGATGTGGCTATATCTCCCACGTGTCGAAGCACGACTTAGAGGCATAACCGCATGGTGGTTTTATCGCAAGAAGGGTCATCTTCACACATTCCCATGTAATGAATAAGAATGGGATAAAGAGTTGGCTTACAATCGCCACTTCACACAATGAACATATAACTCATACATCATTCAGAGCACACACATAGTCCGACTACAGACGAAGCCAAAAGAAAAGAAGATAACCCAACTGCTAGATCCCCGATCGTCCCAACTGGGCTCCACTACTGATCATCAAGAAACAAAACATAGTAACAACTAAGATCTTCGTTGAGCTCCCATCTGAGCTCGGTTGCATCATCTGCACTGGTATAATCGGCACCTGCAACTGTTGTGATAGTATCTGGTGAGTCACGAGGACTCAACAATCCCATTACCATGGGTATCAAGACTAACAAAGCTTAATGGGAAAGGAATGGGTAAAGTGGTGAGGTTGCAGCAGCGACTAAGCATGATATGGTGGCTAACATACGCAAATAAGAGCGAGAAGAGAAGCAACGGAACGGACATGAAGCTAACAATGATCACGAAGTGATCCTGAACTCCTACTTACGCCAAACACAACCCAAAACCGTGTTCACTTCCCGGACTCCGCCGAAAAGAGACCATCACGGCTACACACGCGGTTGATGCGCTTTAATTCGGATCTAGTGTCAAGTTCTCTACAACCGGATATTAACAAATTCCCATCTGCCACATAACCGCGGGCACGACTCTCGAAAGTTTATACCCTGCAGGGGTGTCCCAACTTAGCCCATCACAAGCTCTCACGGTCAACGAAGGATATTCCTTCTCCCAGGAAGACCCGATCAAACACGGAATCCCGGTTTACAAGACATTTTGACAATGGTAAAACAAGTCCAGCAAAGCCTCGGATGTGCAAACAAATCCCGATAGGAGCTGCACATATCTTGTTCTCAGGGCACACCAGATGAGACACCCTACGAGTAAAACCATCCCTCAAGTTTCCCCGAGGTGGCCCCGCGGTCTACTCAGTTCGGACCAACACTCGAAGGAGCACTGGCCTGGGGGGGTTAAAATAAAGATGACCCTTGAGTCTGCAGAACCCAAGGGAAAAAGGCTTAGGTGGCAAATGTTAAAATCAAGGTTGGGCCTTGCTGGAGGAGTTTTATTCAAAGCGAACTGTCAAGGGGGTCCCATAAATCACCCAACCGCATAAGAAATGCAAAATCGAGGAACATAACACCGGTATGACGGTAACTAGGGCGGCAAGAGTGGAACAAAACACCAGGCATAAGGCCAAGTCTTACACCCTTTACCAAGTATATAGATGCATTAATTAAATAAGAGATATTGTGATATCCCAACATAATCCTGTCCGTCATGGAGCAATCTTCAACTTCACCTGCAACTAACAATGCTATAAGAGGGCTGAGCAAAACCGGCAACATAGCCAAGCAACGGTTTGCTAGGAAGGGTGAAAAAGGTTAGAGGATGACATGGCAATTTGGGAGGCTTGAAGAGCAAGTGATAGGTAGCACATCATAGCAATAGAATGAAGCAACTAGCAAGCAAAGATAGAAGTGATATCGAGGGCAATGGTCATCTTGCACTGAGATCCCGCAAGGAAGAAGAACGAGTCCATGAAGAAGACAAACGGACGTAGTCGAACGAATCCTCACAACTCCGGAACGAAACGGAAGCTAACGAAAGAAGCAAACCGGAAAGAAGCAAACAACATGGTAAACACACAAGCATAAACATGTCATGATGCACAAACAAGTATGATGCATGTCCGGTTTAATGAGGCATGGCTTGACAAAGTACACAAACAATACTACAAGTTAAGTGGAGCTCAATATGCAACGAGTTGCATATTGACAAAACACCACATTGACATATTTAGTTTAATCTCGGTTATGAACAAGACAAGATTAAATGTTGGTTAACATGGTAAGAAGTGAAACATAATTAAACTACCTATCTAGGCAAGTTTAAGTGAGGTCGGAAACAAGAAACAACAATTCCAGAAAATCCCCATGTCATTTCACAATTTTTAAGCAAACAACAATTTTAAGCATTTAAATTGTTGTTATCATGATGCAGATGACATATACAAGTTTTATGCAATTTTATGAAAAAGTTGACATGAGCATGTTATGAAGCATTTGGTCACCATGGCGGAACGAAAGGGGTGCCACGGCAACGACAATGGAAATGGTGCCACGGCAACATTTCGATGATCCGACAACTCGTCGAGATGTCGGTGCAAAAGAAAGTGGGCGTGAGCGTGTCATGCAAGGATGGTGGGGTGCTCCCGAATTCCGGGTTCCCACGGGATGGTGGCATGGCAAAAGAGGGGCATCACAAGGACAATTCGATCGTGGTGCAAAACTCGAGAATCTCATACAACCAAGCATGCACTCGTTCATGGGCGGTTCGGGTGCAAAACTCGAGAATCTCATACCTTTGAAGTGTGCATTTCGGAGAGGTTCAGGTTTGGTACGATGTAGAGGAAGTAGTCGTTCACGGGTCGTCGTGGGAAGTAGTCGTTCACGGGTCGTCGTGGGAAGTAGTTGTACTCGTTTTGTAGTTATTCGGGGTCACGACGAGGAACTTGATGTCCACGGAATCTTTGAGGGTCGACGGTAGTGGTACATGAGCCGTAGTGGAAGTAGTCGTTCTCGCGGCAGTAGTGGAAGTAGTCGTTCACGGGGACGGTAGTGGTACACGGGTTGAAGAGGAACTTGGCGTATCCACGTGTAGGGGTACTTGGCGATCGACGGACGTTGTGGTACTTGTTGGTCCGGGTCTTGGCGTATCTAGGGAACGTCTTGCGAGGCGGTAACAAAGGTGTTCGTCGAGGTACTTGGCGTCCACGGCAACATGCGGAGGAGGCGAAGGAGATGGGCAGGTCGCGGTCAACGCGAACGACCGGGCGCGTCTGCAGCATCCTCCTCTCGAACAGAGGCAGGAGCGGGGCTTGGGGTGATGCAGAGGAGGCAGCAGGCGGCGAGGCGCAGGGAGATCTGGGCATGGGACGAGGCCAGGGCGCGGGGCCGAGCTCGTTCCCAAGCAGAGGACAACGGCGAGGGACTTGACGCAATCACGACGACGCGGACGAGGTGAGGAGGAGCGGAGGCGTCCTGCACTTGGCCTTGGAGACGAGCGGCGCGGGAACGAGGACGAGGTAGGAGGTCGGGTGCTGGCGCACGGAGGGAGATGGGGATCGAGCACGAGGAGAAGAAGAGGGGGCCGGGCGCTGGTGGCACTGGAGGGAAGGAGATGGGGATCGGGAGGGGGTTTGAGTCTAGGGTTAGATAGGCGCTAGGGTTGGGCGTTGGCTGGATCTTGGGCCGGCCTGCCTGAGGCTGCAGCTAGGCTTGCTCCTCTCTCCCTCTTATTCTTATTTCCTTTAGCAGAAAACAAATTAGAGAGAAGAAAAAGAAAGAGAGGGTTAAGGAAAGAATTTGCGCACGGGGGTAATTTTCTCGGACACGCAAAAATAAGCTTGATCCAAGAAAATAGAAAGTGAGCGTGGGCGTGGAGTTGAATTCCAGCTCATTTGAATTTAATTCAAATGGGTGTGAGAAAGAAGTGGGTATTCGGTATGACCAAAAATGTTGAGAAATTTGGTGGAGCTCGGGAAAATGATGATAGAATTTATGGGCAGAGTTGGAGACCAAGAATTGAGATAACAAAGGCATTGGGATTTATTTGCAAGTGTGTTATGATCGAATGCAAATTAAAGAAATATTTAATATAGCTCCCAAATATTGGGATGATATGTTATAAAGAGAAATCACCATGTGAATACCTCAATTTAAATAGATCAACGATCTATGCCATTTATTTAGATGAGTTGCAAAAATTAAATGATATGATGGCATGATGAAATGATGAAATGCAAGAGATGATATGATGCAATGCAACAAGCAAATAAAACACACGGTGAAACTTGGAATAACTGGAAGTCTTCTGGAGCGTCGGTCTCAGGGCGTTACAACACTCCACCACTACAAGAGGATCTCGTCCCAAGATCTAGGATGGCACCGGAGAGAAACTAAAGAGGAAGAGAAGAGGTAAAACTAAGTTGCTTCTTCGACAAAAGAGTGAAACTAAAGAACGTTGAAAGGTTGAAAAGTTGATAGAAAGAACACAACGAAGTTGAACACAATTGAGAGCACTACGGTAGAAAATAGAAACAAGGAACACCATGTGAACCTTGGAGGTTGCAAAGCTATGAATGACGAGTACAATGGACAAGAAGGAATTGGAACCACTCTGGTTGAAACGAGATAAACAAGGAACAAGGAAGATCAAATTCGGACAACACTCCGGTTGAAAATGGAAGGGATAGAATATGAACTTGGCAAAATGAAAGCACTTGGATGAGGCTCCGATTAAAAGAGGGATGATAGACACAACACTCCAGTTAAATGGATAAGCAAGAAAAGAACACGATCCTCACAATTCGAGATGATGAGTGAAGAGAGCAACATTACCATGCCTCCGGAAGAAATAATAGAAGATAGATCATTGGAATAACAGAATGGAGAAGAAAATGCCAACTTCTGCCACAAATGAGCTTGGAAAGCACCCTTTCAAGAAGGTTACAATAGGGTTGTTGGGAAAAACCAACAACAAAATGAATAAGCTTGTAGTGGACTTATGGAAAACTTCTCAAAATTGAGGTGAAATTCTGCCACTACCGAAAACAAATGCTTTCTTGAGATCAACGAAGAGATGAAAACTGCTTTTGCCGAGAGGATAGGAGAAAACTTGGATCATTGATAAGCACCACAATACAACATTCCTTAGGGAAGGCTTTAGGTGAAATCTATACCAAGATAACTCCAACGAAAAGATTGATGGATTTAAATTACCACATTCTTGACAACATGTGAATCGCGAAACATGGATGGAAATTGTCAAGAATGATATGACACCACCTGAAAAGATAAGGTAGAAAGAATTTCACTTTGGAATGCACGATAAAGAATGCTTGAACTCCTCCAACAAAACATGTGTTGGGCACCGTGTTTAGTTTTTAGAGTATAGCTTGGCGGATCATAACTTCAAAAGAAATCTTGAAGAACAATTGTAGAATGAAAAGAATCCTTGATGAACCATCATGTAGAGCCTCCATGAAGAACTCCCGTAATAAAAGGATGATAGAAAGAAAGACAAGTTGAAAACACGAGGTGAAGCCTTGCGATGATTTAGAAGGAGCTTCGCGATGATATAACCGAGAGAACTTGGAACTCCAGAAAGAAAAGATGAACATCTTAGAACCGAGAATTTATTCCTCATGAACAAACTCCAAAGGAACGGATTAATCACTTGGATGAAACAAGCATAAGAATTATGTTATGCGTATCCTTCACCATTTTAAATTGATGACAAGCAACGGATTTGGCATACTACTTATTCTCGTAGAAAGAATTAAGAGAGATATAGCGTAAACTTGAGAAGGTCTTCAACGAATCACCGGTAGGATTGAAACTACGAATGAATTGATATGATAATGAAGGAAGAGAAATCTTGAATGAACCACAGTAAGAATTGAAAATGAATGTAGCAAAGGCACAATTCATCGGGAATAATTAGAAAACAAATAAAGATACTTGATAGAATTTAGATACATGAGAACGAAGGTAGCATGAACTGATTAGATGATATTTGAACGATGCACCGGGAAGATTTGGAGAACGATATCTACACGCTGAGAATGAAGAATTGTGACATGATGACCTTCGGAGGAAAGAAATAGAAACAACTCATGAAATGCTCCGGATGGTAAGAAAAGAATTGTCACAATAAAAAACAATTATGAGAGGATGGCATAATGCTAGAACCATGAATCTCTGGAAGAACAGGTAAGGATTTAAGAGGAACACTTCTTCAGTCTTCAAAATTCGAGAATGAGGACGAGAAACACCACCATGAATTGTTGAGGTACTCCGGAGAATGAAAAACAAAGAGGTTGAGCCAACAATGAAAAAATAATAATTTTGAGATCGATCTTGGAGAAAGACATTTGACTGATGAAAATTCATTCTTACGTCAAACTTGGAAATGAATTTGAGAATCGATCCTGATAATTAGAAGAGTCAGGTAAGATCCTGGGAAAAGACATGTGGGTTAGGACCCACTCAAGAGAAACACCGTTGAAATGATTACTTGAAAGGGAGATTGCAATGGTTAAATTAAATGGCTTGAATGAGATAACAACCTCGAAATAGCTAGAAAGGATTAAGAATAGAAACTTGAATGTGCTGAGATAATCTTAAGCACTCCAGAGAAGAAATAGAGGAAGGTCAGTAACTAAGAGGTGCACCAAACATGACAAAGCAATTGACATGAGGAAAGGAATATGATCAACACTGAAAGCTTGAATTGAATCCACCGAAGAAGAAAAGATAACGAAGAATGATGAACTTGAAGCTCCATTAGTATCTTCCTGAGAATCACTGGATAAGAACACTGAAAGAAACGAATGAAGAGACTTCTCACAAATAAAATGGATACATGATTAAGAAATCCGAGTCCTTGAAGAAAAAGGGTGGGAGGGAGGGAAAACAAAGACAACTTGGGACGGATGAAACAAACACTATTGAGAAAACTTAGAATTGATCTTGCGGATGTTGAAATGATCGGATCCACTTGAAGAGAAGCACGCCGGTTTGAAAAGAATTAACATGACAACCTCGATGATAAAGAAGGATAAGTATTCACATAGCAATATGAGAACACCATTTATGAAAGGTATGGATTCAACATTTGACTTCGAAGCAACTCGAATACCACAAATAAAACAAAACAAAGGATTTGGCTTGTAGGATAAGCCGGAACAAACATATGATAGAGATTCCGTCCGAATTTTACATGGTGGGGCCCACACGGGCTCGATCGTACAACACCATCATGTAAAAGGCAGTGCACATGACATACGAAGTGTCCCCGAACCAGCATAGCCAAGGGTTCTTTAAGACACAACGAGACCACTGCAAAAACGACCATGGAAAGGCGGACCACTAGACTTCGAACCCCAATCGCATATCATGCATCTGTCGAAAAGAAAAAAAAACTAGAGCTACTTGAATTCCCACCTATAAAACTCCCGAAACTTTCTGGTTATGCAATCTGGTGTTGGGGATACAGGGGAAGCAATATATATCTCACCCAAAACTAACAATCCCTACATCCAGCTGTATCCATCCTTCAACACATAACCAAGAAAACTCCGGAAATCGTGTACCTCAACCTTTGAAAAGCATCCGTTATACGAGTTATGGCAATACTCCCGAACTCCCGCCCCAGTACTGGGTGGCGTCGAGGTTATCTCACCAACAACTGCATAAAGGAGATTTTCAATGTCGGCAAAACTCAGGTATTCCAGAACTGCAACGATAAAATTATGACGACAACACCTCGAAGCTCAACTCCCGGGGACACTGCCACAACCCCTAAATGTCAGGAGGCACCAAGAACAATGTTCTCGTCATAAGAATATCGGAACGATCCCAAGATACCCGCGTGATCCTAAAAAAATTTAGTGAAATTTGAGGAGAGGAAAGAAAAAACATCTACGTCAGGAGACCTCACCAGAGCGACGAAGGGACAAAGGAGTAAAAAGAATCCTACTCTCCGATATATATAATCCTAAGACTCAAAACATTTTTTTTGTTCTAGACTCAATAACGCCAGCAATCGATCAAGCAGGGGCTCCTAAGTCGGGGATGGCTCTGATTACCAACTTGTAACACCCACGATGTGGCTATATCTCCCATGTGTAGAAGCACGACTTAGAGGCATAACCGCATGGTGGTTTTGTCGCAAGAAGGGTCATCTTCACATAATCCCAAGTAATGAATAAGAATGGGATAAAGAGTTGGCTTACAATCGCCACTTCACACAATGAACATATAACTCATACATCATTCAGAGCACACACATAGTCCGACTATGGATGAAGCCAAAAGAAAAGAAGATAACCCAACTGCTAGATCCCCGATCGTCCCAACTGGGCTCCACTACTGATCATCAAGAAACAAAACATAGTAACAACTAAGATCTTCGCTGAGATCCCATCTGAGCTCGGTTGCATCATCTGCACTGGTATCATCGGCACATGCAACTGTTGTGATAGTATCTGGTGAGTCACGAGGACTCAGCAATCCCATTACCATGGGTATCAAGACTAACAAAGCTTAATGGGAAAGGAATGGGTAAAGTGGTGAGGTTGCAGCAGCGACTAAGCATGATATGGTGGCTAACATACGCAAATAAGAGCGAGAAGAGAAGCAACGAAACAGACATGAAGATAACAATGATCACGAAGTGATCCTGAACTCCTACTTACGTCAAACATAACCCAAAACCATGTTCACTTCCCGGACTCCGCCGAAAAGAGACCATCACGGCTACACACGCGGTTGATGCGTTTTAATTGGGATCTAGTGTCAAGTTCTCTACAACCGGATATTAACAAATTCCCATCTGCCACATAACCGCGGGCACGGCTCTCGACAGTTTATACCCTGCAGGGGTGTCCCAACTTAGCCCATCACAAGCTCTCATGGTCAACGAAGGATATTCCTTCTCCCAGGAAGACCCGATTAGACTCGGAATCCCAGTTTACAAGACATTTCGACAATGGTAAAACAAGACCAGCAAAGCCGCCCGATGTGCCGACAAATCCCGATAGGAGCTGCACATATCTCGTTCTCAGGGCACACCGGATGAGACATCCTACGAGTAAAACCAGCCCTCAAGTTTCCCCGAGGTGGCCCCGTAGTCTACTCAGTTCGGACCAACACTTTAAGGAGCACTGGCCCGG
>NC_041387.1:302211573-302224646 GCF_002162155.2 Triticum dicoccoides
TTGACTCTTGAGTCTGCAGAACCCAAGGGAAAAAGGCTTAGGTGGCAAATGTTAAAACCAAGGTTAGGCCTTGCTGGAGGAGTTTTATTCAAAGCTAACTGTCAAGGGGGTCCCATAAATCACCCAACCGCGTAAGGAACGCAAAATCAAGGAACATAACACCGGTATGACGGAAACTAGGGCGGCAAGAGTGGAACAAAACACCAGGCATAAGGCCAGGTCTTCCACCCTTTACCAAGTATATAGATGCATTGATTAAATAAGAGATATTGTGATATCCCAACATAATCCTGTCCGTCATGGAGCAATCTTCAACTTCACCTGCAACTAACAACGCTATAAAAGGGCTGAGCAAAAGCGGTAACATAGCCAAGCAACGGTTTGCTAGGAAGGGTGAAAAAGGTTAGAGGCTGACATGGCAATTTGGGAGGCTTGAAGAGCAAGTGATAGGTAGCACATCATAGTGATAGAACGAAGCAACTAGCAAGCAAAGATAGAAGTGATATTGAGGGGAATGGTCATCTTGCACTGAGATCCCGCAAGGAAGAAGAACGAGTCCATGAAGAAGACTAACGGACATAGTCGAGCGAATCCTCACAACTCCGGAACGAAACCAAAGCGAACGAGAGAAGCAAACCGGAAAGAAGCAAACAACATGGTAAACACACAAGCATAAACATGTCATGATGCACAAACAAGTATGATGCATGTCTGGTTTAATGAGGCATAGCATGACAAAGTACACAAAGAATACTACAAGTTAAGTGGAGCTCAATATGCAACGATTTGCATATTGACAAAACACCACATTGACATATTTAGTTTAATCTCGGTTATGAACAAGACAAGATTAAATGTTGGTTAACATGGTAAGAGGTGAAACATAATTAAACTACCTATCTAGGCAAGTTTAAGTGAGGCCGGAAACAAGAAACAACAATTCCGGAAAATCCCCGTGTCATTTTGCAATTTTTAAGCAAACAACAATTTTAAGCATTTAAATTGTTGTTATCATGATGCAGATGACATATACAAGTTTTATGCAATTTTATGAAAAAGTTGACATGAGAATGTTATGAAGCATTTGGTCACCATGGCGGAACGAAAGGGGTGCCACGGCAGCGATAACGGAAATGGTGCCACGGCAATATTTCGATGATCCGACAACTCGTCGAGATGTCGGTGCAAAAGAAAGTGGGCGTGAGTGCGTCTTGCAAGGATGGTGGGGTGCTCCCGAATTCCGGGTTCCCACGGGACGCTGGCATGGCAAAAGAGGGGCATCGCAAGGACAATTCGATCACGGTACAAAACTCGAGCATCTCATACAACCAAGCATGCATTCGTTCACGGGTGGTCGTCATCTTGGGATTATACCTTTGAAGCGTGCATTTCGGAGCGGTTCGGGTTCGGTACCATGTAGAGGAAGTAGTCGTTCACGGGTCGTCGTGCGAAGTAGTCGTTCACGGGTCGTCGTGGGAAGTAGTTGTACACGTTTCGTAGTTGTTCGGGGTCACGACGAGGAACTTGACATCCACGGATTCTTCGAGGGTCGACGGTAGTGGTACACGAGCCGTAGTGGAAGTAGTCATTCTCGCGGCGGTAGTGGAAGTAGTCGTTCACGGCGACGGTAGTGGTACATGGGTCGAAGAGGAACTTGGCGTATCCACGTGTAGGGGTACTTGGCGATCGACGGACGTCGTGGTACTTGTTGGTCCGGGTCTTGGCGTATCCAGGGAACGTCTTGCGAGGCGGTAGCAAAGGTGTTCGTCGAGGTACTTGGCGTCCACGGCAACATGCGGAGGAGGCGAAGGAGATGGGCAGGTCGCGGTCAACGCGAGCGACCGGGCGCGTCTGCAGCATCCTCCTCTCGAACAGAGGCAGGAGCGGGGCTTGGCGCGATGCAGAGGAGGCTGCAGGCGGCGAGGCGCAGGGAGATCTGGGCATGGGACGAGGCCAGGGCGCGGGGCCGAGCTCGTTCCCAAGCAGAGGACAACGGCGAGGGACTTGACGCGATCACGACGACACGGACGAGGTGAGGAGGAGCGGAGGCGTCCTGCACTTGGCCTTGGCGACGAGCGGCGCGGGAACGAGGACGAGGTAGGAGGTCGGGTGCTGGCACGCGGAGGGAGATGGGGATCGAGCACCAGGAGAGGGAGAGGGGGCTGGGCGCTGGCGGCGCTGGAGGGAAGGAGATGGGGATCGGTAGGGGGTTCGAGGCTAGGGTTAGATAGGCGCTAGGGTTGGGCCTTTTCTGGATCTTGGGCTGGCCGGCCTGAGGCTGCAGCTGGGCTTGCTCCTCTCTCCCTCTTATTCTTATTTCCTTTAGCATAAAACAAATTAGAGAGAAGAAAAAGAAAGAGAGGGTTAAGGAAAGAATTTGCGCACGGGATTTTCCCGGACTCGCAAAAATAAGCTTGATCCAAGAAAATAGAAAGTGAGCGTGGGTGTGGAGTTGAATTCCACCTCATTTGAATTTAATTCAAATGAGTGTGAGAAAGAAGTGGGTATTCGTTATGACCAAAAATGTTGAGAAATTTGGTGGAGCTTGGGAAAATAACGAAAGAATTTATGGGCAGAGTTGGAGACCAAGAATTGAGATAACAAAGGCATTGGGATTTATTTGCAAGTGTGTTATGATCAAATCCAAATTAAAGAAATACTTAATATAGCTCCCAAATATTGGGACAATATGTTATAAATAGAAATCACCATGTGAATCCCTCAATTTAAATAGATCAATGATCTATGCAATTTATTTAGATGAGTTGCAAAAATTAAATGATATGATGACATGATGAAACGATAACAATGCAAGAGATGACATGATGCAGACACACGGAGAAACTCGGAATAACTGGAAGTCTTCTGGAGCGTCGGTCTCGGGGCGTTACACAAACTTTATTCATGCTACATCACAAAAATTGAACAAGTCTGTTTCGGACCTTCTCGGTGAGGAGTACTCGGAGTCGCCGATCTGTCAAGGGCTACCTTCCAAAAACTTCTTGCAAATTTCGATCAGACCAACTCACTCCTATTAGGTCCCAATGAAATCACCAGATTGATCTAGGTTTTCATCTCAGTGATACCGATTAGAATGACTCGGTCCCACCGAGTTGCACTAACTGCATGCAGTTTTGCATCTTGGTGCCACTGAACCATTACATTCGATGCCACCAACATCGACTAGGTATATATACCCTGCGAACCCGTATGGTTGAAAACTTCTTCAAATCACTCATGCTCGTGCCCCAGTGTTGCCGCACATTGGTCTCCGGATCATCCCGTCTCTGCCGCAGGACTCTGTCTCCGTCAATGGACATCTTCATCACCATTGTCGCTGTAGCGAATTGTCACCAAGTTAGGGTACGGTTCGACCTCTTTGTGCCATTCCCCTTTCCGATTCAATGCACAAAGATATTGCCCAGCTTCTTGCCACGAATAAAAACTTTCTATCCACAGAAAAACTTCTTTAGATTAGATTTGATAAAAAAATTAGGGTTAGGTTTCCACCGAGCTCATCTCGGACCGACCGAAATGAAGTTTTCGGTCCCACGATTAGCCCTGTCCATTGCACTAAGTACAAATCGGTGCCATGGAAGTGTACTGATCGGTGAGACCGAAAGAAAAACCTCAGTGAAACCCCAACATATTGGAGTCACCAAACCACAACTCGGTCTGACCAATGTTGTGTGATTAGACTCTGTTAGTGCTTTAGTATCACCGATATTTTCATATCGGTAGCTCCGAAATGCTTTCTGTAGAAAACTAAAACTAAAGTTTTGACTCAAACTTTTTGCAAAACAAGCCGCTTTTTGTGATGCTCATTCACGCTGCGCATACCTATCTATTCACAGGGTCTATCTGCAAGATGTCTGATGCAAGTGACAACCATAACAGGTCAGAGGAGGAGGTCAATCTTAGTGAGGGCACAAGCCCGAGTGGATGATATGATGAGGGTAGTAGAAGCACTCCTAGCAATTTGCCCAAAGTTGTCACTAGACAGAGAAAGAAGAGAACCTCAGAAACTGAGGATGAGGATTTTTTGGTCGAAGAAGAGGTCACTTCCACAAAGAATAAAGTGCTCAAGAAGGAGTATGTTGCTGCTGCCTCAAAGCCAGGACTCTAGAAGAAGAACTTGCTAAGAGAGTTCCTATGTCTAAGGCCAGGAAATCAATAGTTCCACAAGAGACTATGGAATTTACTCCTGAGCCAAGAGAAGAAGAAGGAGGTACTGATGGAAAGAACAAGAGGAAAGAAAGAGTACAGAAGACAATTGTCACAGTGATTGGATGATGAAGATGAGGAGGAAGAGGAACCAACTGCACCCTCTGCCAAGTGTCAGAAGCTAATGGTAGATTCCATGAAATCTGCAGGTGCAACCTCCCAGCCCAAGCCTGCACCTAAGGCCGCTGCTCCCAAGAGATCCACAAGAAATATCCTTGCTGCAGAAAAGAACAAGGCCCCAGTGCTAGAGGTTCAAGAGATGAAGGTCCACAAGTGCTCAGGAAATTGAAGCCCAAGATTCCAGATCATGATGATGGACATCCAGTGGCTGAAAACATCAAACTGAGAAAGGATAGTGGACTAAGAGCATGGAGGAAGTATGATCCTTATTCTGTAAGGAGGAGAACAGTTGTTGATTGTCGTTTCCATACCAAAGAACATCAAGATTTCTATGAGACAGTTTTGCTCGACAAGAAGCCATCATAAGCAACATGAAGTTGGTGGATTGGAAGTACATATATCCAAATAAAGACTACTTCCACCACATTCATGAGAGCTTCAGATTGACAAGTGTTGATGCTGTCAGATGCTGGGTTCCGGTTGACCCTTAATGTTAGAACTCTGGGGTGCGCGCGAAGATCTTCCCCTTACCAATCCATGTCCAATCGCCTCGCGAGAATCTAAGCTAAACGATGAACATTACGAGAAACACAAGGTATATACAGGTTCGGGCCACCATTGTGGTGTAATACCCTACTCCAGTGTGTGGTGTGTTGGATTGCCTCAGGGGCTGATGATGAACAGTACAAGGGGAAGAACAGCCTCGCGAGAGGTGTTCTTGGGCTTGTGTGATGAACTACTTGGGAGAGTTCGATCGCCTCTCGATCTGACGGGGACTCTATGAGATCTCCTCTACTATGGTGACTAACTCTATATATAGAGGCCCTGGTCCTCTTCCCAAATATTGAGCAGGAAGGGTGCCAACAACGGCCATTTTGAAGGGGAACATTTAGTACAAGCTATCCTGACTAAAGTTGGTCTTCGGCTGCCAAAGGCACTGGCGATGACGCTGGCTTGGGCTCCATGGTGACCTCCATCCTGCCGCTCTGCTGGTCTTGGTCTCGTTGCATCGAAATGGTAACCTTTGCCTGATGCCTCGGTACTCCATGCATGCGCTTGCCCCCTTTGCACCAAAGAGGAAACAAGGACACTGCGCAGGCCGGCGCCCGCTTGGCGCCCGCCTGGTCTCGATCGTCGTGGCTTGCGTCATGAGCACCTCGCGAGGTACCCTTCACTACAAAAAAATACACTTCCGTGATGATACGTGTTTGTCACAGTAGGTCGCATTTTTTGTCATGCATTTACATCCATGACGATTTTATGACAGAATCAAGATAGTCATACATGTGCTGTCGTAGAAGAGTTCCATGACATTACCAAAATTATCATCACGGAATTATCCACTTCCATGACGATAAATCACACGTCATAGAAGTGCTTTCGTCAAGGGCGACCGACACGTGGCATCCACAGTAACTGAATGCCGTTAAGCTATCAGGTCGGGTTTTGGATCCGATAACCTGTTAACAGCCCCGACCAATGGGAAATTTCCACGTGTAAAATTCTTATTGGCTAGACGAAACACGTGACAGCTCGTCAGTGGGTCAGATAGGCGCCTATGATATGTCGACACGTGCCACGGCCCACCACTAGCCCATTTAGCTTACAAAGCCGACCCGTTTGACTTGGTCAAAAGTTAACGGGCTGGCCCATGACAAGCCTGTTAATGGTCTCTTCGCAAATAGCCCATTTTACGACCCGTTAACTCACGACCCGTTAGGCCCTAAAGGAAATTGGCCAACAACGTCATGTGGGCCATCGAATATAACACCATCCCACTTCACTCTCGGCCCATGTATGGCCCACGACGTCTTTCGGCCCATATGAGGCCTTCATATCTTTCGGCCCTTTATAGGCCCACGGTGGCTCTAGCCCATAATGAACAGTAATTTTCTTTGTACCTGTTAACGGCCCATGATTTACATGGGCCGTTTCCAGCCCGTGTTAGCTTTCAGCCTATTGACGGCCCATACGTTCTTGGGCTCCTTTTCGGCCCTCGATTACTTCCGGCCCGTTACTAGCCTGTTCCCCAAATGGGCCGAATTCGGCCCATGGCAAGAGTCAGCCCGTTACTGGCATGTTCCCCAAATGGGCCAAATTCGGCCCATGGCAAGAGTTGGCCCGTTACTGGCCTGTTACCCTAATGGGCCAAATTCGGCCCATGGCAAGAGTCGGCCCGTTTCTAGCCTGTTAACCCATTGCGCCGTTTCAAGCCCGTCCTATATTCTGGCCCATTAACGACCCGTTATGCCTGTGACAGAATTAAGCCTTTGCAGTCCTACGGCCTGTTAATGGCCCGTTACCGTGCTGGGCCGATACCAATTATGCCCAATTACGGCCCATGTAGACCCGTTTATCCGACGGCCCGAGGCCCACCGATTACAGGCCCATTTATCGACGGCCCGAGGCCCACCGATTAGAGGCCCATTTATGGACGGCCCGTAGGAGACCCATGGATCCTACGACACGTATATGGCCCATGGTAGTTGTGGCCACTAGCAAACCAGGGAAAAAGAAGACTAGGAAATAAGTAAGGACGAAACTAATCCTAGGCTATTAAGGCGATTGCACAGATTACATCCACTCGGCATCAAAGATGGCCACCAGTGCAAATATAGGGAACACCCTACACTATAGAAAAAATGGCTTGCTGTTTTCTTCAACCGGTGGCTGCACGTTAAGAATAAATTTTGTATCGCACCAAAACAAATTACAACTATATAACAAAAGGAAGGTTGACATAAAACTTAATAGTCTAGCAGATAAATGCACCACCAGAAGTTCAAAGCTCGGTTCATTTGACCTAACTATTATGTTTTCATGTTGTATTGTCCGATGGAGCACCATAACCCTCGCCTTCATTTCCCCTAGGCTCCTGAACAACATAGCAAATGTCTGATAGTCTGGTTTCAAAACCATGCATATCTTGATGACATTGAGCAATGTTTCTCCTTGTTTCACAAAGGGCCTTTGTTAGGGAATGGACTTGTGTCTGGAGCACAGATACAACATTGCTTTGAGCTTGCATATCTTGATCATGAGGAAGTTTGGACGATATTGCCTTAACAACCAACCCAGTATTACGCAGGAACGTGCTTTTGGCACTATTAGTGGATAGGTACTGACCCACTGCAGCAAGAGCTGACATTGCGGTTATAGTTGCATCGCCACCTTCAGAAGGTGGCGGTTCCACCATTTTTTCCACAGCTCGCTGAAAAGATTAGGTTTTACATTAGTAGTACCAGAACAGAAGATATTAAGGAGGCAGCAAAACCAAACAAAATAGCTTTGGTCTATATACAGAACTTATTCTGGTGAACCCATGTAAAATATTAGTTGTATTTTATTGCAAAGTACATAATAAAACCAGGTTCCAAACATATGACCATGTACCATCGCTAATGTATTGTCTATTTCTTCACATTGTATTGAGGGCTAAGGATAAAGATACAAAGTTTATAATACGGTAAGCATACATGACATCATTCATATCACAAAACAACTGAGACCAGACAAACAGGCAATTGTAACGATGTGTGGGCAAGTCCAGCACGGAACTAGATTACGGGTCAAGATCAAAGGAACATCACTCCTCTCTTTTAAACCTTGTAAGGTGCAATGATACGCTAAGACAACTGTGTATACAATTGAAAAGAGTAATAGACATTGGCTGCAAACCATGCAGTTCAAGGCACAAGTTAGAGTAAGTAGTAGTTAAAAGGCATGAGGATTAAGGACTTACAACAGCGGCTTTGACTGGTGTAGTCATGCCCTTCTTCTTGCTGGTGTGACAGTCCTTGAAGATTTCCACAACATTTGGTTCAGGTACTTTTTGGTCCTTGCGGGCTTTCCTCTACATTTCGAACAAGTCAATATAGATCTGATAATATGGTACAGCGAAAAGAGTGAAACATCAGCTAATTACAAGAGCCTTGCAATGTGCAATATAGCTACGAGATCTTGTCGTCTGTTGGAATTTCACTTTCGTACAGTTGGCCTTGTTCTTTGAGCAGTTCACCTACAAGAAGATAAATATCTGATCAGACAAGTGTTTAACAAGGCCCCTCCAGTCTTCATCCGATATATTTTCCACTGGAGATGTTTGGGAAAGTTCACTGTTAGCCTTGCCTTCAAAGTGAGTTTTCCTCAAGTTATACCGATACTGTCGCAGAGCAGACTTGACAACATGGGTGCAAGCTTGTCTGGTTGCATCATCTTGGCTATCCAACTTGAACCTCATCTGTTGAAAATTATGGGAGTCTCATTATCAGCAACCTAGAAAGTATGGGACAGAGCAAGACGATATTACTAGTTTCCATACATAACCCTACTTACAGATAAATGGTCGAGGAAGGTGTTGAACTGGGTTTCGTCTTTGTCATTCCTGTACTGAATCCATGTTGGGAGGATACGTACATGACACCTAACGGCAACCGCTGCCTCTGATACTAACTTGGCTGACGCCGTAGCATCACGTGGCCTTTTCAAACCTGCCTCAAAATGGATCTCCATTCTTCCTCCTCTAGATTTAGTTAACCTATCGAGCATTATCCCTGATGTTTGTTTCCTCTTGCGCATAGGTGCTAGTCCAACAATGAATATAGGAAGTGTTAGTGTACATCAAACTATGAGACTACATATAAAGAAGCATGCAACTGTAACTTGACTCCAGCAACTACCTTCTTGTTGTTGAACCTCACAAGGTTCATCTAATATTGCCAACTCGTCTTGTGTCAAGAGTTCTTGGGAAGTAGTGTCAGGTGGCAAGGGAGCTTGGGAACGTGCTGCTAGCTCAGTTGACGCACGAGTAAGTCGTGCAACTGGTAGTACTGTGGTAGGTGTTGCAAGAACTAGGGTTGTCTCCGCTTGTTTGGTGGTAGCTATTTGTTTCTGTTTGGCTTTTTTTGCAGCTCGTGTAGCATGGGATGACGTGTTTGTCAAATTTTCTGCTGGACTTTCATCTTCTATTGCACCATCAGTACCAGAAGAATCTGCAGGATTCATCCTCTTCTCATTCCCTGCCATTCTGTGTTTCTTCCTCTTTCTCTGTGCCATGTTAAGTCAAGCCGACAAGAAAAACGAATAACAATTTATTTCTTCAGAACAAATTGATGCGTTATGCAGACGAATTGAACTTTGATGGTAGACAACCACATGATAGGAGGATATAATATGTACGAAAAACAGGACGGAAGAGATAACCAGAACTATGATGTGTAAACTAAGAAGAAGACATTTCACCAAATTAGAAGCAATGCAATGGAAGGTAGACACCATATGAAAGATGCTACAAATAATGCTCTACCAAGTTAATAGTGTCTCATCATAAATGGCGTTTAAACAAATGTGAAGTAGTACAAGAAATAAATCATATGCAAGATGCAAACAACATCACACTACCATGTTAGAGGTCTCTCGTCATTAGTGCCATTGCATATTCACAGCATTGCATATTCACAGCTTATGATGTGTAAACTAAGGAGAAGGCATTTCAACAAATTAGAAGCAATGAAAGCTAGACACCATATGAAAGATGCAACGAATATCACTCTACCAAGTTAAAAATGTCTCGTCATAAGTGCCATTTCAACAAATTAGTAGTACAAGCTAGAAAAGAATGTGAGATGTAACCTATATCACACTCCGAAGTCAAACGTGTCTTATGATAAGTGATTGTTGCAGGTTACACAACAGTAGTAATTTGATGTAAGAACATGGTGTGATAGACAGATATTGTATGTTCTAGAAACAGGAACACGTGTATTATTCAAGCATAATGTGTAAAGTAACCAGATGGAATTCAACAAAATTAGAAGCAATACAAGCTAGACATCCCACATAACATGCAACCACATATAACAGTGCCAAGTTAGAGGGAGCACCAGTGCTGCTGCACTAGGGGAGACGTGCTCATCATAAACACAGCTTTGTTGAGTGTCTATGCATGTGTTGTCTTGGAAATCATCTTGAGGGTGTGGAGGAGTAGAAACTGTAGAGGCCCTCCGTTCGGAAGGAGCACCTTTATCCGCTTCCTTGCTAACTTCCTTCCGCTTTATTGATTTTGAATTGTCAAGTAAAACCGACAAGAAAAAGCAATAAAATTCTCTCTTCAGAACTCATTCATGCATGATACTGACAATCACTACTTTGATGTAAGGCAAACACATGATACCGGGATGGAATATGTATGAAAAACAGGACGGCATGGCATGTTCACAACTGTTTGTGTAAACTAAGCAGAAACCATTCCAGCAAATAAGAAGCAATGCAAGCTAGACACCACATGAAAGATGCAACCAATATGACTCTACCAAGTTAAAAGCGTCCCATCATAAATGGAATTTCAATAAATTAGAGGCATCGCATGCTATAAATCATATGAAAGATGCAACTAATATCGCACTGCATATACTAAAGATGTCTCGTCATATTGATTGATGCGTGATACAAAAAAACAATAGTTTTATGTAAGGACATGCTTAATAGGCAGATGTACTATGTACTAAATACAGGAAGGCATGTCACATTAATAGGTATAATGTACTCCCTCCGACCCATAATGTAAGACGTTTTTTGGCACTAATTTAGTGCCAAAAAACGTCTTACATTATGGGACGGAGGGAGTATAAGCTAAGCAGCCTAGCACATGTAGTTTAACAAGATTGGAAGAATTACAATCTAGACACCATATGCAACATGCAAGCACATATAAAATGCAAGCACGTATAAGCTAAGTCCCCTTGCCTGCCTGCCTCGTCATAAGTGATTGATGAGGGATACACAAGAACATTAGTTTGATGTAATAACATGGTTAATACACAGATGTACTAGTATGTACCAAAAACAGAAAGGCATATCATATTCAAAGGTATAATGTGTAAGCTAAGAAGATGCAATTTAACCAAGCAATACAAGCTAGACATCCGGCTGGAGTGGTGAACATGATCATCTATGACCTAAATAGACAACGTTATAGAGTACTCTTGAAAACTCTTTTGGCGCTTCGTTCGAAATTTTGAAACACAAGCATTCACGTTTAGAGTACTCTTGAACTATGAGGATTGACCTAAATAGACAATGTTATATTTGACCTTGTATGTTTGAAAACCTCATTAAATTATCCGCTTCTTTTTGAAATTTTGACACTTGAGAATCCTATAACTACGATTATTTTGGAATGGAGGAGCTAAATTTGAAACTATTTTGTACACGACTACATATGCTATTATGTACAGAATCAGAGCATAGGTTGGTGCCCCCATAATTTAGGTATGTTTTACAAATGCCATAATATCAAATTCAAATAATTTAATGGACTTCATGTTGAATTCGATTTTTTTAAACCACCTTAAGTTGAATTCAAATGTATGCTAGTTCATAGGTAGCTATTTATAATGTCCATTGTGTAACTTTCGTATGTATAATGTGCTTTACACACACAACATGAACTATAAATCACGTTTATATTCGATTGCTAAAGCGATGCATTGTCTGGAGTTGAAAATACTATGTGTATCAATTGTGTCGAATAATAACATAGACATGCTCAAATTCGATAGAATCTAGATGTATGATGGATCAATGACCGCTCCTTAGGCAAATTGCAAATATCATGATCCCATCCTAATATTTGGATACAATTTATATCTTTAATCAATGTGTAGAGCAGTCTTTTACGTGTAGTTCCACTCTCCATCGGTGGTCTCTCACACATGCTCACACACTCTCTCCCGAGGTGTCTTTCTCGCACACATGCTCTAGATATAACCCTCCCTCCCTTTCGTAACCATTTACAACTATTTTCACTAATCTTTATCACAAGCACTCTTCCTCTCGCAAACATACACATGTACAATCCTCATCGACCCGTTCTATATACATGGACCTACCTACGTGTCTCATTTCTGCACATTATCTTTACGCCTGTCTCTCACACATTGTCTCACACCTCTCTTCCTAATCGACGAGTATGATTCTAGCAGAGCATTCTGTAGGATGCCCCTTAAAGTTAGGTTGGATGAATAGTAATATCAGAGATAAAGGGGTTACCTTAGTCCGAGAACCTAGGGTTACAAATCCTAGACGGCTTTGTCAGTGCACACAGAGTCCTTCACAATTCTGCTATCTTTGTCTTGTATGACTAGTCATCCATGGGTCTTCCTAAATGTGTCATGGGCCGACCAATCTGGCGCAGGACGGAACCGAACGAAGGGCCTCACCTCGACCAACCGGACCTCACGCGGTGACACACCCTCTGCCCCCACGTCTCATTATCTTCTCACACCCACACATACCAACACAAACACCACACAGACAGAAAATTTCTCCTGGTGCCTCTATTCCCTCCCCCCTTGCATATACACACTCAAGGGAATGGAATCTCTTGTCGTGACGTCATATTCGTCTCTCTCTCTCTAGACCACTCTCATTTCTCATGCTATCTCTCCCACACCTAATACGTCCATTTTGCATCATGCTTTTATATCAATATTTATTGCATTATGGGCTGTCATTTCACGTTATGTCACAATACTTATGGCTATTCTCTCTTATATTACAAGGTTTACATGAAGAGGGAGAATGCCGTCAGCTGGAATTCTGGGCTGGAAAAGGAGAAAATATTGAAGACCTATTAGGCGCTACTCCAAAAGTCCTGAAACTCCAGGGAATATCTTAAAATAAATAAAGAAAATCGTCGCCAAAGATGAAGGCCAGGGGGCCCACACCCA
>NC_041387.1:302224790-302239094 GCF_002162155.2 Triticum dicoccoides
TGGGCCCCCTGGTGGCTCTACGACGCCCATCTTCTCCTATATGAAGTGTTTCGATGAGAAAAAAATAGAAGGAAACCTTTCGGGACGAGACTCCGCCGCCACGAGGCGGAACCAATCTAGGGCTCCGGCAGAGCTGGTCTGCCGGGGACACTTCCCTCCGGGAGGGGGAAATCATCACCATCGTCATCACCAACGCTCCTCTCATCAGGAGAGGGCAATCTCCATCAACATCTTCACCAGCACCATCTCATCTCCAAACCCTAGTTCATCTCTTGTATCCAATTCTTGTCTCCAAGTCCGGGATTGGTGCTAGTAGGTTGCTAGTAGTGTTGATTACTCCTTGTAGTTGATGCTAGTTGGTTTATTTGGCGGAAGATCATATGTTTAGATCCTTTATGCATATTATTACCCCTCTGATTATGAACGTGAATATGATTTGTGAGTAATTACATTTGTTCCCGAGGACAAGGGAGAAGTCTTGCTATTAGTAGTCATGTGAATTTGATATTCGTTCGATATTTTGATAAGATGTATGTTGTCTAGCCTCTATTGGTGTTATGTGAACATCGACTACGTAACACTTCAACATTATTTGGGCCTAGAGGAAGGCATTGGGAAGTAATAAGTAGATGATGGGTTGCTAGAGTGACAGAAGCTTAAACCCTAGTTTATGTGTTGCTTCGTAAGGGGCTGATTTGGATCCATATGTTTCATGCTATGGTTAGGTTTACCTTAATACTTTTGTTGTAGTTGCGGATGCTTGCAATAGAGGTTAATCATAAGTGGGATGCTTGTTCAAGTAATAACAGCACCCAAGCTCTGGTCCACCCACATATCAAATTATCAAAGTACCGAACGCGAATAATATGAGCGTGATTAAAACTAGCTTGACGATATTCCCATGTGTCCTCGGGAGCGGCTTTTCCTATTATAAGAGTTTGTCCAAGCTTGTACTTTTCTACAAAAAGGATTGGGCCACCTTGCTGCACTTTATTTACTTTTGTTACTTGTTACTCGTTACAATTTATCTTATCACAAAACTATCTGTTACCACTTATTTCAGTACTTGCAGAGAATACCTTGCTGAAAACCGCTTATCATTTCCTTCTGCTCCTCGTTGGGTTCGACACTCTTACGTACCGAAAGGACTACGATAGATCCCCTATACTTGTGGGTCATCAATACTCTTTTCTGGCGCCGTTGCCGGGGGGTGAAGCGCCTTTGGTAGGTGGAATTTGGTAAGGAAAAATTAATATAGTGTGCTGAAATTTTCTGTCACTTGTTACTATGGAAAGTAATTGTCTGAGCGGCTTGCTCGGGGTATCTTCACCCCGTCCAGTAGAGAAAAGAGTTGCTCCTCAACCTACTAAACCTACTGAACCTATTGAAAATGAAACTCCTTTTGAAATTCCTTCGGGTTTGATGGAAAAACTGCTATCTAACACTTTTACAGGAGATGGAACAAAGCATCCTGATGAACATCTATGCTATGTGGATGAAGTTTGTGGACTATTTAAGCTCGCAGGTATACCCGATGATGTTGTTAAGAAGAAGGCCTTCCCTTTATCTTTGAAGGGAGACGCATTGACATGGTATAGGCTATGTGATGATATGATATCATGGAACTATAAAAGATTGAAATTGGAATTCCATCAAAAGTATTACCCTATGCATCTTGTTCATCGTGATCGCAATTTTATATATAATTTTTGGCCTCACGAAGGAGAAAGCATCGCTCGAGCTTGGGGGAGGCTTAAATCAATGTTATATTCATGCCCCAATCATGAGCTCTCGAGAGAAGTAATTATGAAAAGTTTTTATGCTCGGCTTTCTGATAACAATCGCACCATGCTCGATACTTCTTGTGCTGGCTCTTTTATGATGAAGACTATTGAATTTAGATGGAATTTATTGGATAGAATGAAACGCAACTCTAAAGATTGGGACCTCGACGAAGGTAAGGAGTTAGGTATGACACCTAAGTTTGATTGTGTTAAATCTTTTATGGATACTGATATTTTCCGTAAATTTAGCACTAAATATGGACTTGACTCTGAGATAGTAGCTTCTTTCTGTGAATCTTTTGCTACTTATGTTGATCTCCCCAAGCAGAAGTGGTTTAAATATCATCCTCCCATAGAAGTAAAAGTAGCTGCACCTATTAAAGTTGAAGAAAAGGTTGCCACTTATAATGATCCTATTGTTCCCACTTCTTATGTTGAGAAACCACCTTTCCCCGTTAGAATGAAGGATCATGCAAAAGCTTCAATTGTTGTTCGTAAAAGCAATATTATAACTTATACACCTCCTGAGCAAGTCAAAGTAGAACCTAATATTGCTATTGTTAAAGATCTCTTGTCCGATAATATTGATGGGCATGTTATTCAATTCCGTGGTGAAACTGCTAGAATTGCTAAACCTTGTGCTAGAGATAAACATAGACCTGTGGTAGGCGTGCCTGTCATTTCTGTTAAAATAGGAGATCATTGTTATCATGGCTTATGTGATATGGGTGCCAGTGCTAGTGTTATACCTATTACCTTGTATGAAGAATTATGCATGAAATTGCACTTGCTGAGTTAAAAGATATTGATGTTACAATTAAACTTGCCAATAGAGATACTATATCTGCAATAGGAATTGTTAGAGAAGTTGAAGTCTTGTGTGGAAAAACCAAATATCCTACTGATTTTCTTGTTCTTGGTTCTCCACAAGATAGCTTTTGTCCTATTATATTTGTGTCACACCCTAGCTAGTTCATGCATTAGAGTGTTGCATCATGTTTATTCTTTCATCAGAAACCTGAAATGGGGATGACAGAACCCCCAGCCCCCTCTGAAACCAATTAGGGTTTACTAAAAACTTTTTCAATGAACCTGAAATGCCCTTCTAAAATGCCCATCATTTTTGTCTTGGTTCAGATCCTCTGCCAAAAGTGATGCACATTTTCCTAGGCCATCTTAGGGTTTTTGAATTAAATCATAAATATTTGAATTTGGGCATTTAAAATTATATAAAATATTTAAATGCTCAAATATCTCCAAACTAAAATGTTTCATGTTGGAAATAATCCAACTATGGACCAGGAGTAGTTTGGTGATTTTAGGAGTTGCCTAAGTATTTTTATTAATTCAACAAAGTTGCAGAGGTATTAAAAAACAGAAAACAGTAAAAATAGAAAAACTTACCTGGCGCCAGCACCCGGCCCACCTGCCGGCCCAGCCCAGCGCCGCTCCAGCGAGCTGCTTGCCGGCCAGGCAGGAAGGCAGGTGCCCGACGGCGACCGCAGCGCGCGCCACGCAGCTGGCTGCCGCCCTGCTCCACCTCCTCGCCTCGGGGCTGGATGGATGAGCTCTACGCAGCGCCGTGAACCCGCAGGACACCTCCATTCTCCCCCAACCCCTCTCTCTTGCGCTCCCCCGCCATGGCCGACGCCATCACCGCCACCCCCTCGCCGTAGCCACGCCCTCCGTCAACCCCACGCCGTGCCGCCGTGTCTAGGAGCTCCGCTACCCTCCTCTCCTTCAAGCAAGCCGAGCCCTGAGCGCTCGCAAGGCCCGAGCCCACCGCATTGACCTCGACCGAACCGCCTTCGCCGGAGATCCCCTTCAACGCCGACGTCGCTCCGGCCCGTCCCCGGCCGCACCAAAGGCTTCGTCGAACTCCCCGTGAGCTTAGCTATCTTCCCCTCCCTTTTTTCTTGCTCCCGAGTCGTGTAGCGACCTCCCGGAGCTCAACCACACCCACCGCCGCGGAGCTCGTCGCCGACGTGCTCCCGGTCATCTTCCGGCCACTCCATGGTGTCCATCATGCTCACCGCGTCACGTAGCACCTAACTAGCTACTCCCCGCTCCTCACCGACCCCTCTTGCGTCAAGTTCAACTTCGGCCGAACTCCGGTGGCCGCCAAAGTCGTCGCCGGCGCCAACTCCGGCCACCCCGACCCCAACGGACTGCACCAAGAGCTGCGGTTCGTCCTCAGCTCCTCTCCGGTGGCCTCCGCGGCTCGTTTGGTTGCCGGAACGGCAAAAACCACTTCCGCCGCCGCGTCAGGCTCGCCGGCGGCTAAACGCCGGTGCAGCCGACCCGGGTTTGACCACGGGTGGGCCCTGGTTGACTCTCCTGAGTCAATGACAGGTGGGGCCCAGCCCTGTTAACTAATTAGGATTAGTTTTAATTAATTTTAGTTTAGCTAATCACCGTGACACGCGGGACCCACTGTCAGGTTTGACCCGGACCGTGTCCCATTGACCTGCTGATGTCACACTGACGTCAGGCTGACGCAGTAATTGATTTTCTGGATTTAATCTAATATAGGAAATTCCAGAATATAGTTTAAATTTCAAAAATTCATAACTTTTAATCTGTAACTCCAAATCAGACAAGTTATATATGAAAAATGATCAGAAAAATCCAATCTATCCATCTGTACTATTTTCATGCATGATTAAACAAGTTAACTTGATGTTTAATGCAGAACAAGATAAAACACTTTAAAGGGCCATGTATGAGTTTGAAATTTGAATCTTTGGTTCAAATTGGTTCAAACCCTTCTGGTCTTAGTTGCACTAGCCCAACACACTCATATTGCCATGTTTCATGCATGCATCATATTGTTGCACGTTGTTTGGTGATGGTTGTGTATCGGTGTTCTTTGCGGCAGGTTCTGTCTCCGAGGAGTACCGTGATTACCCTAACGAAGAACCGTATCAGTGCATCGAACCATCAGGCAAGCAACCAACCATTTGATCATATCGATACAATCCCATGTTCTCGCTCCTGCTCTCTTTTACTGCATTAAGACAACGCGTTTCAAACTGCTGTGTGCTACGGTAGTTGAACCCACTTCCTCTGCATGACCTGTCATTGCCACAGTAACTAGATGAAACCCACTAGCATGTGTAGGAGTTGATTGAGCCATATGTATGTGTTGTTCCTACCTTGCTATGCCTGCTATGCTTAGAGTCGTGTCAGGTCTGGTTCATCTGGGTGATGGGCTAGAGTGAAATGATTATGTCGGTAATGAGAGTGGTGTGGTGAACACGATTTGGTAAAGGTATCGATGAAAGGCCATGTAGGAGTACATGGTGGGTTGTTTCATTGAAGCCGACCTTAAGCACTGAGATCTGTATGTGTGATTTAAGATACAACTACTACCATGCATTGGGCCCTGAAATATGACCCCGCTCGACTTCTTATTCACCCTAGTCCTCTGTCCAGGAGTTGCAAGTAGTTTCTGGTGTTTGTAGCCTACTGGAGGCCGTGGACAGCGCTGACCGTAGGGGTGGGCTGTGATGCGGTAGGTATGTGGCCGGGTAAACCGGGCACCCGTTTGGTGTCACGAAACCCTGTTCACATCGTTTGGGGCTGTGAGCGAAACTCCGGCCGGATCTCCTCACGGATGGAACCCGAATAGGCGATAAACCTGGACTAGAGACTTAGGTGTTTAGGTAGGTCGTGGTCTACACCCACGTCGGCTTTCGCTTGAAGTCTGCCGAGCACATGTCGTGTGCAGACGCTAAGTGGTGGAAACATGTATGAAGAAGTACACCCCTGCAGGGTTAACATGATCTATTCAAATAGCCGCGTCCGCGGTGAAGGACTACTTGGTTGCCTATACAGTTCATAGACAAGTAAATGGAAACTACTAAAAGCCTCAAGATAAGTGTGAGTGCCGAGGATGGCTCTTCCGTAGGAAGACGGAGGTGGATCCTCGGTAGTGTATTGAAGTGGTGAGTAGTGGACTCGTGTACGCAAAACCATTTCAAGTTGGAGTCTCGTAGGATAGCCTAGCCAAGAGTCAAAGCTGGCTTGCTGCAACAACTCCACCAACCCTTCTTGATAATGTGCATGTATGTAGGATCTGATGTAAGTCTTGTTGAGTACCTTTGTACTCATGTTGCTATAATTTACATTTTTTACAGAAGACGCTGCAACCCCTTCTGATGGGTTCTTCGTAGACGTTGACATCAATGAGTAGGCTAAGGCCCAGGTGGTGATCCTGAGCTTGTGAAGGACCACGTAGTATAGCTAGGCTTTCCAAGCCTCTTTTATTTTACTAGTTGTCTGTACTCAGACAAGTTACTTCCACTGCTGGTTTGTATGACTGTATGACTTGAATGCTGGGTCGTGTGACCCGTACTTATGTGTATGTTATGTATGGCTCTTGAGCCTTAAATAAAGTACTTGTGTCGTAGAGTCATGTTGTGATGCCTTGTTGTATTTGCACATATCGAGCATATTGTGTGTATGATTGAAATGCTTGGTATGTGTGGGATCTGACTATCTAGTTGTTTATCTTTAGTAGACTCTCTTACCGGGAAATGTCTCCTAGTGTTACCACTGAGCCATGGTAGCTTGCTACTGCTCTGGAACACTTAGGCTGGCCGGCATGTGTCCTTCTTCGTTCCTGTGTCTGTCCCTTTGGGGAAATGTCACACATTGAGTACCGGAGTCTTGTTAGCCCGCTACAGCCCGGTTTACCGGAGTCCTGCTAGCCTAGTGCTACAGCCCGGACCCACTTGCTGATGACCGACACGTTCGATGTTGGGTCATGGATGCCTGTCCCTGTAAGTCCGTGCCACTTTGGGTTTACGACTAGTCATGTCAGCCCGGGCTCCTTATCATATGGATGCTAGCGGCACTATCATATACGTGAGCCAAAAGGCGCAAATGGTCCCGGGCAAAGGTAAGGCGACACCCGTGGGGATACCGTGCGTGAGGCCTCAAAGTGATATGAGGTGTTACAGGCTAGATCGATGTGACATCGAGTCGGGGTCCTGACAATTTGGTAGACCCTTCTTGAATACTGTTAATGCTAAGATAGACTGCGAAAAGAATGATGTTACTATTGGCTTGGATGATATGGTTCATGAGTTTAATTTCTCTAAATTTAGTAAACAACATCGTGAGGAAGAATTGCCTAGTAAAGATGAGATTATTAGTCTTGCTTCTATTGCCGTACCTCCTAGTGATCCTTTAGAAAACTATTTGCTAGACATGAAAATGATATGTTCATGAATGAAAGAAGGGAAATAGATGAAGTATTCTTTAAACAGGAACCTATTCTGCAACACAATTTTCCTGTTGAAATCCTAGGGGATCCTCCTCCACCCAAGGGTGATCCCGTGTTTGAGCTTAAACCGTTGCCTGATAATCTTAAATATGCTTATCTTGATGAAAAGAAATTATATCCTGTCATTATTAGTGCTAACCTTTCATAGCATGAAGAAGAAAGATTATTGAAAACTCTGAAGAAGCACCATGCCGCTATTGGATATACTCTGGATGATCTTAAGGGCATCAGCCCCACTCTATGTCAACATAAAATAAATTTGGAAGCGGATGGCAAACCAGTTCGTGATCCTCAACGACGTTTGAATCCTAAAATGAAAGAAGTGGTAAGAAAAGAAATACTCAAGCTTCTGGAGGCAGGTATAATTTATCCCATTGCTGATAGTCATTGGGTAAGTCCTGTCCATTGTGTCCCTAAGAAGGGAGGTATTACTGTTGTCCCTAATGATAAAGATGAATTGATTCCGCAAAGAATTATCACATGTTATAGGATGGTAATTTATTTCCACAAATTAAATAAGGCTACTAAGAAAGATCATTACCCCTTACCTTTTATCGATCAAATGCTAGAAAGATTATGCAAACATACACATTATTGCTTTCTAGATGGTTATGCTGGTTTCTCTCAAATACCTGTGTTGGCTAAAGATCAATCAAAGACTACTCTTACATGCCATTTTGGTACATTTGCTTATAGATGTATGCCTTTCGGTTTATGTAATGCACATGCTACCTTACAAAGATGCATGATGGCTATATTCTCTAACTTTTGCAAAAAAAATTGTGAGGTTTTCATGGACGACTTTTCCGTCTATGGTTCCCCTTTTGATGATTGCTTGAGAAATCTTGCTCGAGTTTTGCAGAGATGTGAAGAAACTAATCTTGTCTTGAATTTGGAAAAGTGCCACTTTATGGTTAATGATGGTATTGTCTTGGGGCACAAAGTTTCTGAAAGAGGTATTGAAGTTGATAGCCAAGGTTGATGCTATTGAAAAGATGCCATGTCCCAAGGACATCAAAGGTATAAGAAGTTTCCTTGGTCACGCCAGATTTTATAGGAGGTTCATTAAGGACTTCTCCAAAATTTCTCGGCCTCTGACTAATTTATTACAAAAAGATGTACCATTTGTCTTTGATGATGATTGTGTAGAAGCATTTCAAATACTTAACAAAGCATTAGTCTCTGCACCTATTGTTCAGCCACCTGATTGGAATTTACCCTTTGAAATTATGTGTGATGCTAGTGATTATGTTGTAGGTGTTGTTCTAGGGCAAAGAGTTGATAAGAAATTAAATGTTATCCATTATGCTTGTAAAACTCTAGACAATGCTCAAAGAAATTATGCTACTACCAAAAAGGAACTTTTAGCAGTTGTATTTGCTTGTGATAAATTCAAACCCTATATTGTTGATTCTAAAGTAACTATTCACACTGAGCATGCTGCTATTAAATATCTTATGGAAAAGAAAGATGCAAAACCTAGACTTATTAGATGGGTTCTCTTGCTGCAAGAATTTGATTTGCATATTGTTGATAGAAAAGGAGTTGAGAACCCCGTTGCAGATAACTTATCTAGGTTAGAGAATGTTCTTGATGACCCACTACCTATTGATGATAGCTTTCATGATAAACAATTAAATGTCATAAGCACTTCTCGTAGCACTCCATGGTATGCTGATTATGCTAATTATATTGTTGCTAAATTTATACCACCTACCTTCACATACCAACAAAAGAAAAAGTTTTTTTATGATTTGCGACATTACTTTTGGGATGACCCACATCTTTATAAAGAAGGAGTAGATGGTGTTATTAGATGTTGTGTACCTGAGCATGAACAGGAACAGATCATACGCAAGTGTCACTCCTAAGCTTATGGAGGACACCACGCTGGAGAGAGAATTGCACATAAGGTATTGCAGTCCGGTTTTTATTGGCCTACTCTCTTCAAGGTTGCCCATAAGTTTGTTTTGTATTGCGATGAATGTCAACGAATTGGTAATATCAGTAGACGTCAAGAAATGCCTATGAATTATTAACTTGTTATTGAACCGTTTGATGTTTGGGGCTTTGATTATATGTGACCTTTTCCTGCCTCTAACGGATATACACATATTTTAGTTGTTATTGATTACGTTACTAAGTGGGTAGAAGCTATTCCAACTAGTAGTGTTGATCATAACACCTCTATTAAAATGCTTAAGGAAGTTATTTTTCCGAGGTTTGGAGTCCCTAGATATTTAATGACTGATGGTGGTTCACACTTTATTCATGGTGCTTTCCGTAAAATGCTTGCTAAATATGACGTTAATCATAGAATTGCATCTCCATATCACCCGCAGTCTAGTGGTCAAGTAGAATTGAGCAATAGAGAGCTCAAATTAATTTTGCAAAAGACTGTCAATAGGTCTAGAAAGAATTGGTCCAAGAAACTGAATGACACATTATGGGCCTATAGAACTGCATATAAGAATCCTATGGGTATGTCTCCGTATAAAATGGTTTATGGAAAAGCATGTCACTTACCTCTCGAACTAGAACATAAGGCATATTGGGCTATTAAAGAGCTCAACTATGATTTCAAACTTGCCGGTGAGAAGAGGTTATTTGATATTAGCTCACTTGATGAATGGAGAACCCAAGCTTATGAAAATGCCAAGTTGTTTAAAGAAAAAGTTAAAAGATGGCATGACAAAAGGATACTAAAGCGTGAGTTTAATGTAGGTGATTATGTATTGCTATACAACTCTCGTTTCAGATTTTTTGCAGGAAAACTTCTCTCCAAATGGTAAGGTCCCTACGTTATCGAGGAGGTCTATCGTTCTGGTGCCATAAAAATCAACAACTTCGCAGGCACAAATCCGAAGGTGGTAAACGGTCAAAGGATCAAACACTATATCTTAGGTAATCCTATAAATGTTGAAGCCAATATTATTGAAACCATAACCCCGGAGGAATACATAAGGGACACGTTTCGGACCGTCCCAGACTCCAAAAAGGAATAGGTATGTGGTACGGTAAGTAAACCGACTCCAATTTTTTAAGGCAATATTTCTCCATTTTGGAATATTTAGAAAAATAGAAAAATAAGTGGCAGTCCGGGAAGGACACGAGGCCTCCACGAGGGTGGAGGGTGCGCCCTACCCCCCTGGGCGCGCCCCCCTACTTTGTGAGCACCTCGTGTGCCCCCCGGACTCCGTTTCCTTGTACGATACATATTTTTGTCGGAAAAAATTCATTATATATACTCCCAAAGGATTTGACTCTCGTATCACGCAAATATCCTTTGTTTTCGTTTCGAGTTGTTCCTGTTGCAGATTTAGAACAAGATGTGGTCCCAAGATTTGGAGGGAGAGAGCTACATGGCTGATTATATTGCAAACCCAAAAGTATATGGGGATGTGGAACATTATGGCTGGACCACGGAGGAAGAAGAAGACTATGATCCAAAGAGAAAGGAGGAAACAACCTCCGATGAAGAGAACTATCCACTACCTCAACCTGGTGATCTGCATGTGGAGTTCAAGAAGTCAAGCCTCCCTAAGGTCCAATCTATCCCACCTCATTTTTCGCAGGACAGCAAGGCGGCGCTATGCAAAAAGATAATGAAACTTGATCTCGAGAATGAGGATCTAAGGGAGGAAAATTTTAGCCTCAGACGCAAGCTAGAGAAGAAAAATGCAACACCTCCACTGCCAACAACAAAGAAGGAGAACTAATCACATGATTATGGGCACTCCCCTTGGCAACTGCCAAGCTTGGGGGAGGTGCCCTGGTATTGTATCACCATCACAACTCCTCTCTTTACCGTTTATCTTAGTTCGATCCTTTTAGTAGTATCTTGATTTAGTAGAATAAAGTCATGGCATGATCTAGTTTTGAGTTTTGCTTTATGATCCTTCTTTGTAATCGAGTCCATGAGCTATATAATAAAGATTAGTATTAAGTCAAGGACTTGATTATTTTGCCACGATCTTGGGTGAATAGAAGAAAAATAATAAAAAGAATCAAGGAGTTCATATTGATCTTATTGAAAGTAATGACTTCACATAGAAAGAGTATGATGATTAAAAGTTGTTGGGAGTTGGAAAATATAGCTTTGGTCATCGTTGCAATTAATAGGAAGTAATAAGGAAAGAGAGGTTTTTATGATTGGGAGCACTCATTAAAATATGGCATGCTAAAGAGTTGAGGTTGGACAAGGAAGACAACATAATGAGTTATGCTTTCTTACATCCGAGATAAAGTATGTTGTCATGGATCCTCTACCATGTTGAGCTTGCCTTTCCCCCTCATGCTAGCCAAATTCTCAGCACCAAGTGTAAATACTACTTGTGCTTCCAAATACCCTTAAACCAGTTTTGCCATGAGAGTCCACCATATCTACCTATGGATTGAGTAAGATCCTTCAAGTAAGTTGTCATCGGTGCAAGCAATAAAAATTGCTCTCTAAATATGCATGACTTATTAGTGCAGAGAAATAAGCTTTGTACGAACTTGTTGTGGACGTATTAAAAGCGACGGACTGCATAATAAAGGTTCACATACAAGGGGGAATATAAAGTGACGTCCTTTTGCATTAAGATTTTGTGCATCAACCCTAAACGCGCATGACAACCTCTACTTCCCTCTGTGAAGGGCCTATCTTTTATTATTATCCTCTACCTTATGCAAGAGTCACGGTGATTTTCACCTTTCCTTTTTCATTTTATCCTTTGGCAAGCTCAGCATGTTGGAAAGAACATGATATATATATATATATATATATATAGATAGATAGATATATAATTGGATGTAGGGGAGCATGAATTATTATTGTTGACATTACCCTTGAGGTAAAAGGTTGTGGGGCAAAACTATAAGCCAATATCTTTCTCTGTGTCTGATTAAAACTCCGTAACCACAAGTATTGCGTAAGTGTTAGCAATTATGAAGGACTAAGTGATAGTTGAGTATGTGGACTTGCTTTTAAGCTCTGACATAGACTCTTTACGATGTTATGATAAATTGGAATTGCTTCAATGACTGAGGTTATAATTTGTTGGTGCTCAATAAGGTTTCTGATTCATACTTTTGCATTGTGAAAATATCATCACTTGAACATAAGTAATCATATGACAAAATCTATATATGTTGTTGTTATGAAATAATCATGATGCCTTCATGTCCTATTTTATTTTTATCAACGCCTCTACCTGTAAACATGAGGACATATTTATTGTTATCGGCTTTTTGCTTGAGGACAAGCGAGGCCTAATCTTGGGGGAGTTGATACGTCCATTTTGCATCATGCTTTTATATCAATATTTATTGCATTATGGGTTGTTATTTCACGTTATGTCACAATACTTATGGCTATTCTCTCTTATTTTACAAGGTTTACATGAAGAGGGAGAATGCTGGCAGCCGGAATTCTGGGCTGGAAAAGGAGCAAATATTGAAGGTCTATTATGCGCAACTCCAAAAGTCCTAAAACTCCACGGAATATCTTAAAATAAATAAAGAAAAATCTTCGCCAAAGATGAAGGCCAGGGGGCCCACACCCTGCTCACGAGGGCGGGGGGTGCGCTTCCCCCCCCACCCGGGGCGCGCCCCCCTACCTCGTGGGCCCCCTGGTGGCTCTCAGACGCCCATCTTCTCCTATATGAAGTCTTTCGATGAGAAAAAATAGAAGGCAACCTTTCGGGACGAGAATCCGCCGCCACGAGGTGGAACCTTGGCGGAACCAATCTAGGGCTCCGGCAGAGCTGTTCTGCCGGGGACACTTCCCTCCAGGCGGGGGAAATCATCACCATCGTCATCACCAACGCTCCTCTCATCGGGAGAGGGCAATCTCCATCAACATCTTCACCAGCACCATCTCATCTCCAAACCCTAGTTCATCTCTTGTATCCAATTCTTGTCTCCAAGTCCGGGATTGGTGCTAGTAGGTTGCTAGTAGTGTTGATTACTCCTTCTAGTTGATGCTAGTTGGTTTATTTGGTGGAAGATCATATGTTCATATCCTTTATGCATATTATTACCCCTCTGATTATGAACATGAATATGCTTTGTGAGTAATTATGTTTGTTCCTGAGGACAAGGGAGAAGTCTTTCTATTAGTAGTCATCTGAATTTGGTATTCGTTCGATATTTTGATAAGATGTATGTTGTCTAGCCTCTAGTGGTGTTATGTGAACGTCGACTACATAACACTTCACCATTATTTGGGCCTAGAGGAAGGCATTGGGAAGTAATAAGTAGATGATGGGTTGCTAGAGTGACAGAAACTTAAACCCTAGTTTATGCGTTGCTTCGTAAGGGGCTGACTTGGATCCATATGTTTCATGCTATGGTTAGGTTTACCTTAATACTTTTGTTGTAGTTGCGGATGCTTGCAATAGAGGTTAATCATAAGTGGGATGCTTGTTCATGTAAGAACAGCACTCAAGCTCCGGTCCACCCACATATCAAATTATCAAAGGACCGAACGTGAATCATATGAGCGTGATGAAAACTAGCTTGATGATATTCCCATGTGTCCTCGGGAGCGCTTTTCCTATTATAAGAGTTTGTCCAGGCTTGTCCTTTGCTACAAAAAGGATTGTGCCACCTCGCTGCACTTTATTTACTTTTGTTACTTGTTGCTCGTTACAATTTATCTTATCACAAAACTATCTGTTACCACTTATTTCAGTACTTGCAGAGAATACCTTGCTGAAAACCGCTTATCATTTCCTTCTGCTCCTCATTGGGTTCGACACTCTTACTTATCGAAAGGACTACGATAGATCCCATATACTTGTGGGTCATCAAAACTCTTTTCTGGCGCCGTTGCCGGGGAGTGAAGCGCCTTTGGTAGGTGGAAATTGGTAAGGAAAAATTTATATAGTGTGCTGAAATTTTCTATCACTTGTTACTATGGAAAGTAATTGTCTGAGGGGCTTGCTCGGGGTATCTTCACCCCGTCCAGTAGAGCAAAGAGTTGCTCCTCAACATACTGAACCTACTGAACCTATTGAAAATGAAACTCCTTTTGAAATTCCTTCGGTTTTGATGGAAAAACTGCTATCCAACACTTTTACAGGAGATGGAACAAAGCATCCTGATGAACATCTACACTATGTGGATGAAGTTTGTGGACTATTTAAGCTTGCAGGTATACCCGATGATGTTGTTAAGAAGAAGGCCTTCCCTTTATCGAAAGGACTACGATAGATCCACTATACTTGTGGGTCCCGAACGCCCCCC
>NC_041387.1:302239325-302264778 GCF_002162155.2 Triticum dicoccoides
AATACTTAATACACACACATACCTCTCTAGGCCCCGCCAAATGAATCAACTATACATTCACACATGTTACATCACGTACCCCATTGATCTAAAAAGCCCTCTCTTCATGTTTATTTCGCATACAACATTCCTTTTGAATAAAGTGTGGCCAAAAAATTATTTTAGAGTTTCTACATATATACAACATTACAAATTTATATGGAGGAGTACGAACGCTAATTTGCATTGCATGGTTCCCACAATGATATTTACTCCGCACAGTGAATTTGTATATTTTTATACTATATACAAAGTTAGTCATAATAAAGAGAAACGAAGAGCATCTCTCTCTCCATCGCATACCCCCTGTACGCCCCTTTCACGTATGCACACAAAACTATCTCCAGGTCCTCTAAAAGTAAGCCCCCAGAAAATTCACGCGTGTTTCATCTTTCTCTCGCAATATATGCAATGACGATCATTGTATTTGAAGCGAAAGCACGATACATACATTGGACTTCATAATCCACTCATTACGGTCACCGTTTACGTTTAGTGGTTATTAAAAAGTCACGGGCTCACCGTCCAACTTTGTATTTGCTCATGACACGACTAGTTGACTAGTTAAACGCTCCACGTGGCACCTCTAGTGTTGCATCACATTATCTCACTACCATCGTGCCCACCTGTCGACTTGTATCTACTCTACATCTACACTCTTATAAAATACATAAAATACACTCTTATAAAATTCAGAGTTGGTGATGATGGTGTGCCTGCCATCCTGCAATATAGGCCGTCCGATTTATATGTGACGGATAGGAAAGAAACTATGGCAATTTTGCAAAAAGGTACCCACACACCTCTCCACATTTGCAAATAAGGCCTTCCCTCGTTCAACCTTTTCTCTCATAAGATAAACAAGTCATACAAATGCATCTTGATGTTACGTGCAACGCACGGGCATCTTGCTAGTAAGAATGAAAACAAAGGACAAAAAAATATTTTGACGGTGGTTCGAAGTCATGACCGCGGGCACAGCGGACAAGGTGGCCTTGTATTGGTAGGCTGAGCCGTCTGTTTTAACGCACAGGAGCTGGTGTGGTGATTATACACACACGCACGCATGCACACGAACTGCATCCACGCAACACTCACACAAACACATGCACCCACGCACGCACGCAACACTCACACGTACACATGTAGCCACGCACGCACGCAACACTCACACGCACACACGCATGCATGCACACACCAATACACCACGCGACCAACACATACTCTCATGCTCAAGTGCTCAACCTACACGTGCACGCGCATAGATCAGGCCCTGACAGACACAGACACAACCAGGTGATTCCCATGCACGGTTTGGATCCTTGTCACGCCTGCGTAAATTTGTGTTTATTTGACCTTTTCCCTATGCGAACTGACAGGTGGGACCCACAAGGAACGTGGTCAATTTAACTAGTCAACATGGCGCCACGCAGACTATTTGGCTGGTCAACAGAGTGCAATCCGATGCTGAACTGCGAGCAAGTGACCGGATAATCACCGCAAAACGTATATAGTGACCGTAATCAGCTTATTCTGAAGTTCGGTGACCGTATTACGCTTTTCTCTCTGTAGGCCCTCCGAAACTACATCTCTACACATTCTCGCATGCTACATCTAACAACTATGCAATACAGCACTACTACTACATTCTAACACAACAAATCATATGTGTTTTTAGTTTTACTAGATATCATATTGTCACTTATAATTATTCAGTTTGCATACATTAAAATTGCCTTTGGAATGTATGGCTAGTATCATCTACCGCGTACCAAAAATCCCGCCCTTTCCTGTTTAATCGGGTTTGTATCGATGGATCGTGTGAAACAGCAAAACTATAGTACTATACAGTACAAGTGACAGTTCACTGGGCCGTCGTGTCGTCTACTCCTCCGTCATAAGAGTGGAGCGCTCGCTTTCATAAATCTTCTAGTCCCTTTCACCGACATGTGGGACATCAAGCTACCGGGTCCACGTGCCATACCGGAATAAAGTGCAGAGCAGCCGGGGTGAAGCACCCCAGTCATGGCGCCGGTGTAGTAATGAGCAATGAGGCGTCAAATCACAAAGCTGCACCTTTCCCACAGTTAAGTTGGAGGGACAAAGTAATAATGCTAAAAAAAGAAGTTGGAGGGACGAAGCAACCATCATTTCACTCGTTGCTGAATCCGCTTCTCCCTCATCTTCTTCAACTTAACCACGTGCTGCTTCTGCCGTTGTTCTGCCTCATGTGGGACGCGAATCGGCTTGGTAAAGCACTGACACGTGGGACCGCATGTTAGCAAACCGCCAGGACAACGTCCTCCGAAAATAATAAACATCCCCCGCCATCCGCGCGGCAAAATCACCTCCTTTTTACTAATCTTGATTCCATAATTTTTTAGATCAATATAATTGAGATTTGTATAGATAGCACGTAGGAGCAAAACCAAGTGGTACGGTTAAGGGCATCCACAATGTGTAGCCAAATGTGAAAATAGCTTTTGGCATCGTGGGAACCATTGTGGATGGTGTTGCCAAAGCCAAAAAGATGGAACCGAAGCTCCCTGATTGATTGATTGAAGCAATAGAAAAATGCAACATCTCTCCTCTTTCTCCCATGCTTGGATGCATGTAGTACACTATAGAGCACAGAGTCTGCTCCCCTGTCCCTTCTATCACAAATCACAAAGCAGTGAGGCGTCAAATCACAAAGCATGGACGAAGCAACCATCATTTCACTCTTCACTGACTCTGCTTCTCCATCGTCTTCTTCGAGAAACCATCTCACCGCACTAGTACTCCTAGTAGTAGTACTAGTAAAGGACTTCTTGGATGCAAATAAGGCGGTTGTCTCGGCGTGCAGGCGGCACTTGCGAACGACTTACCGTGGTCTCCCTCAATGGTGTTCTCCGTCTAACGCACTTCGCCAAACCACAAAAAAAAATATCGTCGACATCACCGCAATGGGGAAGGAAGTCAAATATAGTTACTATCTCCATTTTTTTGTACACATGGCCAGTATATCAAAATTACAATTTGCAAAGGGCCACTAACACTAATCGAGGCAAAATTGATGGGGTTAGCAACCAAGGACATTAATATCCCCTGCATGCATGCGGAAGTGAGAATGTTGGTTTGCATGGCGCTGCATTAATCAAGCGATGAGGATTGAGATGGTTAGCTTTTGGGTCTTTCAAGAAAAAAATACGCATTAATTTACACGTGAAACGAGGATTTGTATCGATTAAATCCCGCGAAGGAAAACCCCGCCTTTCTTTTTTAACACTAGTACTCCTAGTACGTACGTACTTATCCTGTTTGGGTCTAGGCCTTGGATTGCCAAACTTCGCCACACATTTTTGCCAAGCTTGCCTAAATTTTTCAAAATGAGAAGGAGGTACACTTGCGCACGGCTGTCACGGTCGCACCGCACCCTCACACAATCGCTCCTGCACGGCGCGGTCGCACCGCACCCTCACACAGTCGCTCCTGCACGCCGCAAACCCAACCAAGGGAAAGCACCCTCACTGACACGTGCTATCGCATGTGAACAAACTAAACTCGACCATCCTATCGCTGACACATAATTTTCGTTCATAGAGTACGTTTATCCAACCGCATGTTGGGGAGTATCCGTACGGCCCGTGCGGTGGTCTATTGGGGAAGAAGAAGAGGTAAGGAAGAAGGAAAGAACGGTTAGGAGACGTAGGATATTCATCCAACTGCCTGAAATGGTAGACTGACCCAAGTCGGGCGACTTGCATAACGAATATAGTATGTTTTTACACAGCAAAAGATCCAAAAAACAACAACATAAAGAAAAACTATCACTACTCGCGGAAAGAGACGGCCTCGTCGTCTTTGGCTGCCGGCGTGAACCAGCCATCGCTGCCGACGTGTGTCTCCGCACCGTGGTTGTCCTTGGCCTCCAGCTACTCATTCAAGGGGAGCATGCGGGCGCTGTGCACGGACGAGAGCACAACCCGGTTCAAGTCGAGGACGTCCGGTTCCGCCTGCAGGAGGGCCTCGATGGCAGCGGCATCCGCGCGCTCCGCGTAGAGTCGAGCCTCCGCCGCCCGGTTCAAGTCCAGAACGTCCGGTTCCACCTACAGGAGTGCATCGATAAGAGCGGCATCCGCGCACTCTGCGTCGAGTCGAGCCTCTACCGCCTGGTTCATGTCCAGGACGTCCGGTTCCGCCTGCAGGAGGGCCTCGATGGCAGCGGCATTCGCACGCTCCGCCTCAAGTTGAGCCTCCGCTGCCCGGTTCACATCCACGACATCTGATTCCGCCCGGAGGAGAGCCTCGATGGCAGCAGCATGCGCGCGCTCCGCGTCGAGTTGAGCCTCTGCCTTCCGGTCCTCCTTTAGTATCGCCATGTTGAACCACTGGTCCGCCTGCACCATGGGGCCCTCGGACGCCGGCACGAAGTTGACGTCCATCGTCTCATACCCATCGGGGGCCTTCTGCGCCATGACCTCCGCAGTGAACATGAATCTTCCCTTTTCTGCACGAATCAAATTGGAAGATCATCAACCAAACTATTAAAAAAATCAGCAATTGAAATCAGCAGAACAACAGTTAAACATATTATTACCCCATGATTCGGGCATTTGTAGAAGACTCGGCCAGGGTTGCGGATTGTGGTTGAGACACGATGGATGACTCTGCATGATTTGCAGCAGTGGCACCACACCAATGGTAGTGGGTTGCAATGAGGAATCGGCTGCGGTGCGCGTGCCGACGGGGTGTGATGAGATGCGATGGTACGGGTGGCGACTTGGCACATATCTGGTTGTTGCCTGCTGAAGAGCAGGTGGACAAGCAGCCAGCGGACATGGTTGTTGTGGCCAGAGCTTCTGAGGCTAGGCAGAGTAAGTGGAGAAGAGGAGAAGCGAATGTTGGATATGTCAGTTTCATTACTTGCAGAGTAGCATAGCACCATATATAGTCATAGTCTAGGTTTGGATTCGAACCAGCTACAGGAGCACGTCTTTCTTTTTTCTAAAACTCGGCAACGTCTCTTTACTGGTACACTAGCTTGTTCTGTACGCCTTCCCAAGTCTTTTATTTTCTTTCCCTTTTTTTGCGAGGAAGTAAGGAGGACAAAATTGAGAGTTCCTCGGACTCGAACTCAAGACCTCTCGGTTGAAAACCAAGGGTGCTAGTCACTTATGTGGCGAACATTCTCTGTGAGGAGGACAGCAGACGAACGCATTTTTCTCGCAGTTTTCTTCCTATATATAAAAATGTATGCTACTTGGTGTCCGCTTAGTCAAAAAATGATTGTGCCAACCTTGACTGTTGGATTGACATTCAACGTCTATCGCGTTTCTTCAGTCTCTTCTTCCTTGAGCCGCCAAAGCCAAACCAGCGCCGGCGGGACCGCCTGCTCCCGCCTCCCATGGCTGGCTGTGATCTTCCCCGGCTCCTGTTCATTCCCGTGCGAGGCCTCACCATCGTCCTCCGCCTTGGTTCGCTCGCCGCGGCGCCGCCCTCCAGTGTTGTCAACATGGTCAACAACTGAGAGGAATAAGGAAATGACGGTACATGGTGAGGATGACAGTAGGGACCCAGCAGTGTGCGCAGTAATTTTGTTTTTTCGGGACGGAGAAGGGTATCAACTGGGTTGTGCAGGACCCGTGGCCCGTCTAGCCCAAGCTTTTATTTCATATTTTTTGCACATGACCAGCCCAGTTTGTTTTTTTCCATTCTGAAAAATGGCTAGCCAACTATTTTGTTTTTTGCAGAATAACCAACATAGGCCTACTTGCTTTTCTACGCCCTGCTGGGCCGGAAATCTTTCAAGACGAGGAGGGATGCATTTTGACCAGAAAATGGGCTATAAGTAATAAGAAATGGGCTATAAGTAATAAGAAATGGGCTATAAGTAATAATAAATGGGATATAAAATGAAAAAAATACATCAAACACGCAATTAGTTCCGAAATACTGTTTTCTTTCGGATTTTGATATTTTAAATTTCATTGTTTTTGTGCGAGTAAAATTTCATTGAATTTAAATTAAGGTATATTTAGATTTAAAATTAATTTGAATCTGGCTAGAAATTTCGGGTTGTATGCTATTTGGGACAGTTTTGGAGGCTGACTTGTGGGTCTACTAGGTTGACGTGTACTTTGGCTTTGTCAACTTAGTCCACAAACGATTCTAGCAGCAGTGACCGTTGGATGTTAATCCAATAGCCGTGCTGCTTCTTCAATATCTGATCTTCTTGCTCTAGTCGCCCAAACTAGCTCCGGTGGGACTACCTGCTCCCGCCTCCCGTGGCCGGCTGTGCTGCCGCACAGGCCGCACCGCCCCACCCTACTTCATTGCTGGCCAGGCCATTCCTCGTACTCCCCACCGCATGGGCAACCATTGCCAAGTCTTCCCCGGCTCCGTGTCGTTCCCTTCCTAGGCCTCGCCGTCGTCCACCGCCTTGGTGCTCTCGGCGCGGCCTGGTCAACATGGTCAATGAATGACATCCATCGGTCGTGGACTGTACGCGCAAAATAATGATTCCTCCACCTGACAGCTGGGACCCACCGGAAGGGAATCTGTATTTCGCAAAAAAAACATTCCCCCCGCTGACATGTCGGACCCACCAGCTATATCTTCACACGCAAGGAAGTGCCTCCTTATTACACACACAAAAAATGAATACCCACCCTGCTAGCTGGGACCCACCATAGTGGGAGGATGACTTGTGGACCAACTAAGTTGACGGGACGGAGGGCTTTGTCAACTTAGTCAATATGAGCGATTTTAGCTCCAGTGACCGTACGATGTCCATCCAACGGCCGTAGTGCTTCTTCGCCTCTGGTCTTCTTGCTCCAGCCGCCCAAAGCAGCGCCGGTCGTGCCGCATTATCCTGACTCCCTTGGTCGGCCGTGCTGCCGCGGAGGCCTCATCGCCCCTACTATTCCCACCGCTGGCCAGGCCCTGCGGCGACGGCAGCCTCACACCACAGCCGAACCAGTGAACCCTCGCACTCCTCTCCGCGTGGGCTTCCACTGCCACGTCTTTCCCGGCTCCGCGTCGTCCCCTTCCTAGGCCTCGCCGTCGTCCACCACCGTGGTGCTCTCGGCGCGGCCTGGTCAACATGGTCAAGGAACGACCTCCATCGGACGTGGATTGTACGTGGAGAGGCTGACAGCTGGGTCCACATCCGCAGCAAGGAAGTGCCTCCTTATTACGCGGAAAATAATGATTCCTCCACCTGACAGCTGGGACCCACCGGACGGGCCACTGTATTTCACGGAAAAAACATTTCCCCCTAACTGCTGGGACCCACCAGCTTCATCTTCGCATGCAAGGAAGTGCGTCCGGGCAAAAAAAAGATTTGCCCCCCTGACTGCTGGGACCCACCAGCTACACCCTTCGCACGCAAGGAAGTGCGTCCGGGCAAAAAAAAACGATTCGCCCCCCTGACTGCTAGGACCGACCAGCTACATCTTCATAGGAAAGGAAGTGCCTGACAGTCGGGACCCACCTGGTCGAAGCGTACGTAGCGTTGTCATCCTGGTCGCGAACGTGTACGTATATACTGGTCGATGTAGAGGCGCGCACATGTTGTAGTAGAGGCGCGCACGTGTACGTACAACGGCCAGGGTGCAAGAAAGAAAATACGGCCACGTATGTGTACATACGGGCGGAGTCTCGAACGCCTACTCGCGCATACGTACGGCCAGGGCTCGTTTACATGGCTGGGTCGAAACGGAGAAATAGTGTCGTCGTCGTGTTCATTGGGAGGCAACGGAATGCTCGTGTTCATGGGGAGGCAATGGAATGCGTCATGTTCATCGGGAGGCAACAGAACGTGTGGGAGCCAACCGGCTGGGTCGGAACAGAATGCGTGGTCGTGTTCATCGGGAGGGCTTGGACGGAACAGGCGATGGAAACAAGGCCTGGCATACCGCACAACAGAGGAAACGGACCTCCTACGTTCGGAACGGGGTCCTGTTTATCGGGAGGGGTGTGACGTTCTGCAAAACAGAGGAAATGGACCTCCTACGACTGAAACGGGGGTCCTGTTGATTGGGAGGGGTGTGGCGTACCGCAAAACGGACGTAACGGACCTCCTACGGTCGAAACGGGGGTCCTGTTGATTGGGTGGGGTGTGGCGTACCGCAAAACGGACGAAATGGGGGTCCTGTTCATCGGGAGGGGTATGGCGTACCGCAAAACGGGACTCCACGGGATACTGTTCATCTCCACTGTCGACCTCCTCCAGCCTCCACAGGCTACCGTCGACCTCCTCCAGCCTCCACGGGCTCCTGTTCATCCAGCCTCCACCGCGCGCTACTCCACCGGCTACTATTCAACCACCCCTCCACGGGAACCCCTCCACCGTCTACTGTTCATCCAGCCCTCCACACCACGGGGTCCTGTTCAACCACCCCTCCACGGCCACCCTTCCACTGTCTACTGTTCATCCAGCCCTCCACACCATGGGGGTCCTGTTCATCCAGAGGCAATGCCACTGCTCACTATTCATCCAAACCACCCTGCAACGCTCACTGTTTATCCCCGAGGCAGCATCCATCAGCTTTAGTTAGCAGCAGTAGCGAAGGAATCGCTCGATCGGGTTCAGTTAACAACCATCGGTCGATCGCTCGGGTTCAGTAACGCGTAGCCTGTAGTGCAATCGCTCGGGTTCAGTTAGAGCCCAATGCCTCGCTCGGTTTCAGTTAGAGCCAACGCCTCACAAACACGCACATACGTGTATCAGAGAAACGCGCATCGCTCGGCCCCCGACCTCCCACTGTAACCGGCAACTCCCCGAAATTTTCCTCCCCCTCGCTTCTAGCATGGTTTTTTCCGTCATGGACGGCCCAAAGAATGTCATGCAGCTGCGTCTCCAGCCCGCCTAGGACGAAAAGCCCATTTTCTGTCATGATTTTTTGTCATAGAAGTAGGAGCCCACCACATCTATGATGATACCGGGTTTTGTCACAATTATCGTCATAGAAGTGTCATATGTATGACAGGAATTTTTTCGTTCGGCCCAAAATGTCACGGATGTGTCTTTTTTTGTAGTGCTTGCCTTGATCTCTCCGCCTCCTCGCGAGCCTGCCTGGCGAGGCTGCTCCTGAGGAAGCCTTGCATCGTCCTCCCCACGAGGCTTGGCCCCTTGCGAGGGTCTTGAGTTTGTGTTGATGAAGATGGGCCGCACTGGGCCACCACTCGAGCCAAGCCACAGGCCACAGGCAGGCAAGTCTGGGGACCCCCGTTCCCAGAACACCGACAGTAGCCCCCGGGCCCAAGGCGCGCTCGGACTTGGCTTAGCAGAGAAGCGAAGGGGCAAGTGCGGAGCGCCGAGGGCCCCAATAGCCTACGGCCTTGGGCGTCGCGTGGCGGTTGATTAGACCTGGGTGTCTCCGCTTCCCCATGCTTCCTCGGCAACTGCCCGACTGACAAAAGGCTGGCTCGGGGTTAGGATGACTTTCATTACTCTCATCTGCCTTGCTCCAGATACCCTTCCTTGCTCTCCGCCCTCCTACTTCCGAAATCTCAAAATCTGCCTCAGCCTTTCATCTCCGGTGAGCGATGGCGCCCCGCAAGGCCGCGGCCAAGGCTCCAACGGCCTGGTACTCGCCGGCTCTCGATCCTCCAAACATGACGGAGAAGAATCTTGCCCTCACGCACCAGATGGCGGCAGCGCAGGGCAACGAGATGGGGGTGACCATGCTCCGGCTCGGCTCCGCCCTGCCGGAGGACAAGGGGAGCACCTTCTACCCGCTCTTCATCAGCTCCGTCATTGCTGGTGATTGCCTCCTTTCTCTGAGTTCTTCTTTGCTGTCCTCCACCAATATCAGCTGCATTCTCTTCTTCTCCATCCCAACTCTGGTCTCCTCCTGGCAATCTTCGCCTACTACTGCGAGGCACATGTTGGGGTGATGCCCTCCATGGCCTTGCTGCGCCACTTCTTCTCCCTCCGGCTCACTGGCGCCAATATCTTGGCGTGCGCAGGCTTTGTCGCGTACTCCAAAGCCAACGCGATCTCGAAGGCCGGGAAGAGGGCCGACGGCTTCCGGAGCAAGTGGGTCATGGTGGACGCCAGATGGAACAACCCCCTGCTAGAGCTGCCCATAGAGCAGCCCGAGGCCGTCGAGGCATGGTCTCGCACGAAGCTCGACGACCGGCGGGCGAAACTGGTGCTGGAGAAGATGAACACTGACCTGAGGTCGGGCAACCTGAGGGCGGCGAAGCTGACCGGGGCCACGCTCCTGAGGGAGTTCCTGTCGCACCAGGTGGCCCCTCTTCAGGCACACTCACGCCCACTGTGTAGGCTGGAGGATGCGGACGTCGTCCTCCGCCTGAGCTCGGATGCCCTGGCTGACGAGGATCTGATCGTAGCGCTCCGCTTCCTGGTCGGGGAGGACGTGGCAAGCTTGGAGGATGCTTCGGTCCCCTTGTTCCTTCGCGGTGACTGGGAGCGGGTGGTGGACACCATGCCCACCTTCGACGAGGTTGGTTTGGTGCCGGCGGAGGCCCCTGAGGGCCAGGGGGCGACGACGGTGGTGAACTTGTCCTCTAACGATTCCGGTGGGGGAGAGGAGGAAGATGAAGAAAAGGAGGAGGAGCGTGACTCGGAGGCGTCCACCGAGGGGACATGGGGGACTTCCCCCTGGCGCAGGTCCAGCGCCCTCTGCTCCATGACAGATGATGACGATGCCGGCGCCAATCGAGGGGCGAGGACCCGCCCTTGATCCCGAAGAAGGACAGGTCGGGACAACGAACCAGCTGGAGTTAGCGACGTGGTGGCGATGCGGCCTTCCCGCCGCACCGAGGGATGCAGCGACGAGGCATGCTGCTCGTTCCCCACCGGGCCGGTGGCGGCATTGGCGGCAGGCGATGGGGAACAATGGGGACACCCGTCGACGGGAGCCGTCTGGGCGACGCGGGCAGCGAGAGCAGCCCGACGCTCCGCGCGAGCCAGGCGAGCGTCAGCCATGGACACGACGGATGATCGAATGTGGAACAGCGGAAGAAAGATTCCGACGCACCCCTACCTGGCGCGCCAAATGGTGGATGTTGGGTTCCGGCAGACCCTTAAGGTTCGAAGCGCGAAGATATTCCCCCTACCAATCCACGTGCAATCACCTCGCGAGAATCTAAGCTAAACAATGAAGAACATGAAAGACACAAGGTTTATACTGGTTTGGGCCACCGTTGTGGTGTAATACCCTACTCCAGTTTGTGGTGTGGTGGATTGCCTCAGGGGCTGATGATGAACAGTATGAGGGAAAGAACAGCCTCGCGAGAGGTGTTCTTGGGCTGGTGCGATGAACTACTTGGGAGAGTTCGATCGTCTCTCGATCTGACGGGGACTCTATGAGATCTCCTCTACAGTGGTGGCTAACTCTATATATAGAGGCCCTGGTCCTCTTCCCAAATATTGAGCGGGAAGGGCGCCAATAACGACCATTTTGAAGGGGAAGATCTAGTACAAGCTATCCTGACTAAAGTTGGTCTTCGGCTGCCAAAGGCACTGGCGATGACGCTGGCTTGGGCTCCACGGTGACCTCCATCCTGCAGCTCTACTGGTCTTGGTCTCATTGCACCGAAATGGTAACCTTTGGCTTATGCCTTAGTACTCCACGCCTGCGCTTGCCCCCTTTGCACCAAAGAGGAAACAAGCACACTGCGCAGGCCGGCGCCCGCCTGGTCTCGATCGTCACGGCTTCCATCACAAGCACCTCGCGAGGTACCCTTGCCTTGATCTCTCCGCCTACTCGCAAGCCTGCCTGGCGAGGCCACTCTTGAGGAAGCCTTGCATCGTCCGCACCGCGAGGCTTGGCCCCTCGCAAGGATCTTGAGTTTGTGTTGATGAAGATGGGCCGCACTGGGCCACCACTCGAGCCACGCCGCAGGCCGCAGGCAGGCAAGTCTGGGGACCCCCGTTCCCAGAATGCCGACAGATGCTTTTGTTGGATAGAAGCTAACCAAGTGGAATGATGAGATGGTGATGCAATTTTTTCAACTGCACTCTTCTATCCGGATAGAAAGATTGTGTGGATGACTGAGGGCACAGATACCAGTCATCAACCTCTGAGTGGGCTGCTCTTATCAATGCCCTAGAAGAAGATGAAAATGTTATTGATGTATATGGCAAACCCAGGATGGATCAGAACACAATGTCACACATGTACAAGACGATTCCTGATGAAGCATTGGACACTCACAAGTTTGGCTCTATCTACTTTCTGCTCACTTGTTTGGCCACTACAAACTATATAGTGAGGCACACCTTGTTGCCTAAGTCTGAAGATGAAAGGATGATCCGTGGCCACTCCATCCACTTGTTGCATTTGTTTGATATACAACCAAAATTCGAAGTCATGAGCCTGATTGTAGAGACAATCAAACGGACTGATGCTAATCAAAAGAGGTCATGTGGATATGCACCACACATATAGATGATTACCAACTCCAAGGTTGGTACAGGAACATATCTGCTTGACAGATAGCACTTTTCTCTTTGGCCAGAATTTGAGGATAATGAAGTGGTGATGGATGCTTCCCATCCAACTTCAGTTGAGGCCCAAGAGAAGGTAGAGAAAGCAAAGGAAGCCAAAGCAGCAAAGGCATCAAGTGCACCCAATGCATCAGTACTGAATCTCAAGTCAAAGCAAGACCAACTGACATATATGCTAGGAGCAACTCTAAGAATTGAGCAAAGTTTGGCTAACCTACCCAAGAATCAGGAGAGCTGTAACACCCACGATGCGGCTATATCTCTCACGTGTCGAAGCACAACTTAGAGGCATAACTTCATTGTTGTTCTATCACCAGAACGGTCATGTTCACACAATCCCATGTAATGAACAAGAATGGGATAAAGAGTTGGCTTACAATCGCCACTTCACACAATGAACATATAATTCATACATCATTCAGAGTACACACATAGTCCGACTACGGACGAAGCCAAAAGAAAAGAAGATAACCCAACTGCTAGATCCCCAATCATCCCAATAGGGCTCCACTACTGATCAACATGAAACGAAACATAGCAACGACCAAGATCTTTGTTGAGCTCCCATCTGAGCTCAGTTGGATCTCCTGCACTGGTATCATCCGCACCTGCAACTGTTGTGATAGTATCTGGTGAGTCACGAGGACTCAGCAATCTCAAAACCCGCGAGATCAAGACTATTTAAGCTTATGGGTAGGAAGTGATAATGAGGTGGAGTTGCGGCAAGCACTAAGCAAACATGGTGGCTAACATACGCAAATAAGAGTGAGAAGAGAAGCAACGGAACGATCGAGAAGCTAGAATTGATCAAGAAGTGATCCTGAAACTGCTTACACACAATCATAACACCAAGACCGTGTTCACTTCCCGGACTCTGCCAAAAAGAGACCATCACAGCTACACACGCGGTTGATGCATTTTAATTAAGTCAAGTGTCAAGTTCTCTACAACCGGACATTAACAAATTCCCATCTGCCACGTAACCACGGGCACGGCTTTCGAAAGATAATACCCTGCAGGGGTGTCCCAACTTAGCCATCACAAGCTCTCACGGTCAATGAAGGATATACCTTCTCCCAGGAAGACCTGGTCAGTGTCGGAATCCCGGTTTACAAGACATTTCGACAATGGTAAAACAAGACCAGCAAAGCTGCCGGATGTGCCGACAAATCCCGATAGGAGCTACACATATCTCGTTCTCAGGGCACACCGGATGAACACTATGTACAACTAAAACCATCCCTCAAGTTTCCCCGAGGTGGCGCTGCAAGTGGCTCTAGTTCGGACCAACACTTAGAGGAGCACTGGCCCGGGGGTTTAAAATAAAGATGACCCTTGGGCTCGCGAAAACCCAAGGGAAAAAGGCTTAGGTGGCAAATGGTAAAACCAAGGTTGGGCCTTGCTGGAGGAGTTTTATTCAAGGCGAACTATCAAAGGGGTCCCATAAATCACCCAACCGCGTAAGGAAGGCAAAATCAAGGAACTTAACACTAGTATGAAGGAAACTAGGGCGGCAAGAATGGAACAAAATACCAGGCATAAGGCCGAGCCTTCCACCCTTTACCAAGTATATAGGTGCATTAATTAAATAAGAGATATTGTGATATCCCAAAACATCCATGTTCCAACCAGGAACAAACTTCATGTTCACCTGCAACTAGCAACGCTATAAGAGGGGCCGAGCAAAAGCGGTGACATAGCCAAACAACGGTTTGCTAGGAAAGGACGGTTAGAGGCTTGCCATGGCAATATGGGAGGCATGATAAACAAGTGGTAGGTAGCCCAACCATAGTGATAGAGCGAACAACTAGCAAAGCAAAGATAGAAGTGATATCGAGGGTGTGGTCATCTTGCCTAAAATCCCGCTATGAAGAAGACCGAATCCAAGAAGTAGACGAACCAATGTAGTCGAACGGGATCCTCAAAATCACGACGTTACCAGAACTAAGAAGCAACACTGGAAAGAAGCAAACAACATAGTAAACAACCATCACATAATCATGGCATGATGCACAATCAAGTATGATGCATGTCCGGTTTAATGAGGCATGGCATGGCAAAGTGCAAGAAAACAACACTACAAATTCAGTGGAGCTCAATATGCAATGAGTTGCATATTGCCAAAACACCACATCAATTATTTAGTTCTCTCTCGGTTATGTACCCAACAGTATTAAATGTTATTAAACATGGCAATGGGAGAAGCATAATAAAACTACCTATCTAGGCAAGTTTAAATGAGGCCGGAAGAACACACAACAATTCTGGAAAATCCTCATGTCCATATTTCGAATTTGATAATGTTCTTCCCTAAAACATATTTTAATGTTGTTAAACCATCAAACAAAGTGCACCATGTTAAACTAGGCAATTTTCCACCCCATTTACATATAAAGTTTATTAAAACTGGAGCTACGGTTATTTAGTTATGAAATAAATCATTTTAGTATGGCATTTATGCAAAATTAAACAAACTACAAGTTTAAACATATTTAACATGGATGAAAGTGGCAATTATTAATCTACACAAAATTCTAAGCATTTTACATATATAAATTATTTTAATCTGATGCACCATTTGTGAGTTATTAAATGCGTGATCAAGAGGGACTTTTTTGTAAAACAGTAATTTACGAGATAAATAACAAACTCGCCAAACTGAAAAGAAAACATGATATGGGCCGCATCTGCTGGGCCAACAGCATACCAGAGAGGGGCTGGAGGGGCTGCTCACCATGGGCCAAGGCCCAGCTCAGTGTGGAGGGCGCTGGCTGGGCCAGATCTGGAGTCCAGCAGGCGACCCACGCACGTGGTGGTCGTAAGCTCGATGCAGCACTGCTGCATCTTGCTGCAGAAGAACGGTGGCAGGGGCGAAGCAGAGGCCAGCTGCGAGGCTGCGCAGGGGCTCGGCAACGGGCACATGAGAGGGAGCCGACGACGGTGGGGAGTCCAGCATGGCGCGGGACGACGAGGAGGGGCGTGGTCAACGTGCTCGAGGCAGGGGATCGAGCGAAACGCAGCTGCGACAGGAGCTTCTGCTGAATAAAAGAGAGAGGGTTCAGAGAGAGAGAGAGAGAGAGAGAGGGATGGGGAGGTTGAGAGCCGGGGAAGAAGACCTGCAAGAGGAGGAAGGAGAAGAAAGGGAAGGCACCGGGCACGGGGAACCTCCGGAGGTTAACGCTTGGTGGTCCAGCGAGGTACTGCATGGGCGCTCGAGGCAGCAGGGGGGTCGGGACGGCCTTGGGTGGTCTGCACGGGGGAACGAGGGGAAGGCAGCGGCTCGGGGTCAGGCGTGGTCGAAGGCGCACGGGGCTGCTGCTGCTTGAAGGAGACGAAAGTGCGGCAACGGATCGAAAGAAGAGGCCGGCCATGGTGTCCTGTGGAGGCAACGGAGAGAGATGAGCGGGGAAAGGAGAAAAATAGAGAAAGCTAAGGAAGAACAGGGAGGAAGGGTGCATTCCTGCGTTCTCGGGGCAAGGGCGCCATGGACCGAGGGAGGGGAGCTTGAGCCCCGGGTTGCTGCTGGAGGACGACGGGGTCCTGGTCGATGGCTTCGATTGCCAGCGGGAGAAGTGGCTCGAGGCCGTGGACGAGCTCCTGGCTCATGAAGGCGGCATGGTGATCTGGGAGGAGCTCGATATGGGAGGTGCTCGGTGGTCGGGGTTCAAATGGTTGGCTGGGTTTGCAAATTGAGGAGGTGGGTGGATCGAGGGGATCCCGAGGAGAAGGTGGGTGTGTGGCGGCGGGGTAATGGGAAGGATGGGACATGATCCCTAGATCCTAGGGTTGGACCTATATATATAGCAAGATAGATAAGTTTATGGCGGTAAGGTCCCTCCGACCATGATCGGGCGGTCCGGAATAAATGGGTTAGGGAGTCCAAAAGAGAAACCGAAGACAAACAGGGGATGCTTGGGAATGATCTGAAACCAACGGTAACAACTGAGCGGGTCGGGTTCTGGGCAGGTTTCGGACACATGCGAGGGGGGTCGGTGGCTGTGTAGAGAGGGTCAAAGGTCAAACAAGAGGGAATCAAAACCCCAGGTGGACACGGATCGGTCAACGACACCAAGGGGGGAACGCGGCAACTACGAACGGATGCAAGCTTTATGAAAAACATGCGGATGCAATGTGCATGATGCTATGAGATGAGATGCATGATACGAACAAAGTGCAAAATGAAAGACAAAAACCCAACCACGGAGGAAATAACATATCACATAGCCGGAAATGGCAAGAGTTGGAGTTACAAATATGGAAAGTAACATCCGGGGTGTCACAAGAGCCTAGAGCGGACAGTTGAGGATAAAATGTATAATCTTGATGTCAAGGTCATAGATATCAAACCTATTGTGGAGAAGCTGAGAGATGATGCTGAGAGTGGAGATGATAGACCAACCACTGACAGATTCCAGACTGAGCCAAGGGCACCCAGGTCTACAACTGAGTTAGTTGCAGACACGAGTCCTACTCACTCTACACCTGCCGCCACTACCACAATGCCACCTCCAGTGTCAACACCACCAGCTTAATAGACATCAGCCAAGGCATTTGCAGAAGCAGTTCTCTCAACGCCATCTACACACACCAAAGCAACGAGCCAGAAGACCCCTTAAGGAGCTCCCGAAGAAAGTGCCTAGAGTGTCGCATAGCACTACACTTTTCCAAGCTTTTTGGTAACTTCTTATCGAAGGGGGAGAAAATGTAAAGATCCTAGGCTGAGATAGAGAGAGAGAGAGAAAGAGAAAGAGAGAGTGTGTGTGTGTCTCGTTCTTCTTATTGCTGGTTTTATTGCCTCGCTACTTCATTTGGTTAATGCTACTTATTGTTTTATGCTAGTAAGATACTTTGTGTGATTGTGCGTTTGATCATACTATGTTGAATGTGTGACATATGCCTATCTCTATGATTATTTGTGTATGATCATTCACTTATGTTTTTGGTGATGCGTACATGTTATTTCACTCTTATTATTTTGTGCGCTCCACCAAGATGTATGTGACAAGGAAAAGTGACCCATGATCCCAATCGATTGTGCATTTGCATTCAAATGCAAATTTTAAATAATGCACAAATTTAGGGGGAGCTCTTTCTTATCACATACTTCTCAAAGATACGATGTATTCCATTCATTTAATCATTTGTTAGAGCTTTGATCTATATGTTGTCATCAATTACCAAAAAGGGGGAGATTGAAAGTGCAACTAATCCTTGGGGTTTTCGTAATTCATAACAACATATAGCTCATTGAACTAATATCCATTAAAGATAAATATTTCAAGAAGTTCAATGAATGGCATGGCATGGACTAGAGATGCGGACCCCTCAAAATGCTAAGGACATATATTAGCAAAAGCTTGAGACTCTCCATCTTTATTTTAGTGATGCAAGATCACATTAAGTCCATAGAAAAGCCAATACTATTAAAAGGGGATGAGGTGTTGCTTAATGGCATGCTTGCTCAAATGCTTAGTGATATTGCTCCAAAACCCTCAGCCACTTTCTCCATCCAAAAATGTCAAAATCCTAAACTCCAACTCGTCCTCATCGATTCTTTCTATCTGGCGCCACTGAGTTCATATGAAATAGCCATAGCGAGAAATCCTAACAGTTCGGTCTCACCGATACAGGTCTCGGTCACCGAGATAGCTCTGCCAACACTCAGTGACATGTTGCATTTATTTTGGTCTCATCGAGTTATGCAATCTATCTCACCGAGTTGGCTTGGCAAATTCTTTGTTGCCTTATTGCTTCCCTTTGGTATCACCGAGTTGATACAATCGGTGCCACCGGGATGATGCTTGCCCTAAGCCCTAGCACATCGGTCTCGCTGAGTTGTTCCAGTCGGTCCCACCAAGATTCCTAACATTCACATTTTTTAACTAATCGGTGCCACCGAGTTTAATCATTCGATCTCACAGAGATGGGTCAAATTTGTGTAACGGTTGGGTTTTGGGTGGATGATATATATACCCCTCCACCCCTGTCTCCATTTGTGAGAGAGCCATCAGAATGTGCCTACGCTTACACCATACATTTTCTGAGAGAGAACCATCAACTCATGTGTTGAGATCAAGATATTCCAATCCTACACAAGAATCTAGATTTCTAGCCTTCACAAAGTTGTTTTCCACTCAAATCATCTTTCCACCATAGCCAAATCTGAGAGAGAGAGTTGAATGTTGGGGAGACTATCATTTGAAGCACAAGAGCAATGAGTTAATCATCAACACACCATCTATTACCTTTTGGAGAGTGGTGTCTTCTAGATTGGTTAGGTGTCGCTTGGGAGCCTCCATCAAGATGTGGAGTTGAACCAAGAAGTTTCTAAGGGCAAGGAGATTGCCTACTTTGTGAAGATCTACCTGAGTAAGGTAAGTCCTTCATGGGGCGATGGCCATGGTGGGATAGACAATGTTGCTTCCTTGTGGATCCTTCGTGGGTGGAGCCCTCCATGGACTTGTGCAGCCATTACCCTTTGTGGGTTGACGTCTCCATCTACGTGGACGTATGATAGCACCACCTATCAGAACCACGCCAAAAATCTCCGTGTCTCCATTGCAATTGACTTCTCCAAACCCTTCCCTTTACCTTCTTATGCCATTTATACGTCTCCGTCGTATCTGTAATTTTTGATTGTTCCATGCCAATATTCTTTAACTTTCATATACTTTTGGCAACTTTTTATACTACTTTTTTGAGACTAACATATTGATCCAGTGTCCTATGCCAGTTCCTGTTTGTTGCATGTTTTATGTTTCACAGAAACCCAATATCAAACAGAGTCCAAACGGGATAAAAACAGACGGAGATCATTTTTGTAATATTTATTATTTTTGGGAGGAAAAACCAACGCGAGATGGTACCCGAGGGGGATGTCGGTGTCAAAACCGGCGGATCTCGGGTAGGGGGTTCCGATATGTGGATCAAGGATGATGTTTACCCAGGTTCGGGCCCTCTCGATGGAGGTAAAACCCTACTTCCTGCTTGATTACTATTGATGATATGGGTAGTATAAGAGTAGATCTACCACGAGATCGTAGAGGCTAAACCCTAGGAGCTAGCCTATGATGGTATGAATGTAATTGTGATCGGCCTTCTAAGGACCAACCTCTCCGGTTTATATAGACACCAGAGAGGGCTAGGGTTTACATGGAGTCGGTTATAAGGAAGGAAACATAATATCCGGATCGCCAAGCTTGCCTTCCACGCCAAGGAAAGTCCCATCCGGACACGGGCCGAAGTGTTGAGTCTTGTATCTTCATGCTTCAATAGTCCGGACGTTGTACACAGTCCGGCTGTCCGGATACCCCCTAATCCAGGACTCCCTCAGTAGCCCCTAAACCAGGCTTCAATGACGATGAGTCCGGTGTGCAGTATTGTCTTCGGCATTGCAAGGCGGGTTCCTCCTCTGAATACTCCAAAGTAATCACCGAACACCCAAATCATGTCCGGATCTGAAAAATGATCTCCACATACCACCATAGAGAGAATGATATTTCACAAATGCAACCTGCTGACAACTTTTCCCGATGACGTGACCCATTATTATGATCGGATCCATTATTCGAACCGTTTCCACACAACCAGCTACAACGCATATCACGAGGCGGTTTCTATGACACGTCTTGTCAAAGCAGAGATCGTGTCCCCTTATTACGGGATTCTCATCAATACGGGCATGGGTAATCTGACCGTGCCATTAACCGTGGCGCTTGGGAAACAAGCGATTCCCAACGGGCAAGTGGGGAGGTGCACCGCTTCCGGTGCCTCTATAAAGGGATAAGATCCCCCCATTTTCACCCACGCCTTCTTCCTCCTTGGCCCACTCTTGCCCCCTCGAGCTCCAGTGCCCAAGCCCAAGTCTTCCCCGCACAGCTAAACATGTCTGGAGTAGGAGGCAAGTGGGTGGCTTCCACCGTCAAGGAGGAGCACATCACCAATCTTGGGGCGGCCGGATACTTGGCTGCAGACATAGCGCACCGTCTACCAGACGCCGGGCAGGTCATTCGGACCCCACGAGAGGGTCGTATTCATCGCCCACTTCGTCCGTGGACTAGGATTCCCACTCCATCCCTTCGTCCGTGGGCTTATGTTCTACTACGGGCTAGATTTATCTAGCCCCGAATTTCGTCCTCAACATCTCGGCATTCATCGTCGTGTGCGAGGCCTTCCTCCGCATCCGTCCTCACTTCGGCCTATGGCTGCAAACTTTTTGCGTGAAGCCGAAGGTGGTAAGAGCCCAATAGGCGGAGTGCGGAGGGGCCATGGTGGGCAGAATCTCCAACGTCACATGGCTCGACGGCTCCTTTGCAGAGACCATAAAAGGATGGCAATCGGGGTGGTTCTACATCACCGAGCCGCGCAGCGCCAACTGGGCGGCAGCCCCCGAGTTTCAATCTGGAGCCCCCATGCGGCTTACCTCCTGGGAGAGGAAGGGTCTGTCCTGGGGCGATTCCGAGGATTTGGCCGGAGTCCAAACATGCATCAAAAGCATGAAGGACAAGAACATCAAGCTTGTCAACGTGATCCAGGTCATGCTCGTTCGCTGAATCTTGCCCTGCCAGAGGCGGGGAGTCAATCTGTGGGAGTTCGTCCCCAATGAGCACCGAACGCTCCAGAGGCTCTACGGCATGACGCACAAAGGCGCATGGAAGGAGTTGTTCAAGGCCCCCGAAGTGCCTCCTCCGACGTCCGAAGACCGCGGGCTTCACGCTGCGCGGGCTCCTAGGCCGGTGAGTTCTTAGACTAACACCAGACCCGGTTCTTCCCGATATGTTCACGAGAGTGCCTTAAATAGTTATGCATATTTGCTTCAGGATTACGTGGAGACAGCGGAGCAGGTTGACTGCCCAGCTCCGCTGCCAGAAGACCCAGCAGATGTTCTCCTGACGGAGATGCTGGTCCCGGCGCCGTACAAGGTTCCGGAGAAGAAGGCCGAGAAGAAGGCCCTGGGGACCCGAAAGGGTCTCCGGTGCAAGGTTGTGCCAGAAGCATCGTCCGAATACGAGGAGGCGAACTCCTCCCATGAAGGGGAGGAGGATGAAGAAGAAGACGCCCCATCCGGGAAGGATGAGGGGTCCGGGGAGGTAGATCCATGGGCCAGAAAAGGTCCTCGGCACAGGGCCGTTATTCCCCTGTCGTCCGATGACGACGAGTCGGATTCCTCCCGCGGAGGCAGGGGGAATCAAGAAGAGATCCTACCTTCCCCCACCGGGGGGGAGAATAAGAGGAAGGCCACCCCAGGAGAGGAGGCCGGGGCTTCCAAGAAGGGGAAGAGGCCCCTTCCGGACTACTCCGCCACGGCCGCTCTCGGCGAGGAGGGGTAGCTGCCAAGGGGGAAGCCCCTAGCGCGATCGTAAGTGCTTGCACTCTATCATGACTTCACTTCACAGATTTTGTATTAATAATGCCGAACATATGTACAGTCCGGCCAGGGATCACCCTGGGTATCCTCCTCCGGGTCCCTGAGCAATTCAGAGATGAATTTGCTACCGACGGCCACCACTCCTCAACCTGCGGACGACACGGAGGTGTTGTCCCAAAGGCCCCCAGAGCAGGGGGAGGTGACTCTGGAGACGCCCCGAGGCGGGGTCCCAGTCATGTCGACGAGAGCCACGGCCAGCCGGGCTCTCAGCCGAACACAATTCCGGAACCTTCGATGGTTCCGGACTCAGGTAGGCGACCCCTCGCTAAGGAGGGCGAGCCGTCTGCGTCGCGTACTTCCGTTGCGCATGAGGCGTCGGACGGTCTACTGGAAGCGCTTTGCGGCGCCTCCCTGGACGAAGGGCACCATACTCTTATGATTACGGTGATTCGGAAGGTTTCGTCCGCCAAGAGCGGACTAACCGAAGCTTGCACCAGCCTCCTAATAGGCTTCGAGGTAAGTAATACATATGTGAAAAATTACCACCCGATAGGTAGTAGCCCCTGATACTCTATTTGGCGTTCGGAAAGAAAAGCCGAGCAGAGGGTCAATTAAAATCTGCAGGAGTCTCATTATAAGTATTGTTTTGAATAAGCAGGCTGTGCTGCTTGCTGCTGCTGCCCGTACTGCCGAGGTTGCCGATCTGAAACGGGACCTAGAGGAGGCGCAGGGAGAGCTCGACCTCATGAAGAGGCAGCTCGAAGAGAACAAGGGTAAGTAATTCCCGTTCTTATGTATTTTGAGGATAGGCAGAATTGGTGGGTCTAACAACGAAGTGTCCTGACCGTGTAATAGGGGCCCCAGTCGAAGTGGCGGCCTTGAAGATGGCGCTGTCCGAGGCCGAAGACAAGGCGGCCTCGGAATGTAAGGAGAGCGAAAAGCAAAGTTCTAGGGTAGGTGAGGTACATCAGCAGCTCCAGGACCTCGGCAAGAAATGGGAGTCCGTGGAGCATGACCTGAAGGCCAAAGAGGCCGAGCTTGCGAAGGCCCTTATGAGCTTAAAAGACGCCAAGGCCGAAGCCGAGAAAGCACAGTAGGAGATCCAGGAGGCCAAGAAGATAGCAGCGGATAAGAAGTTCTTTATGCAAAGAAAACATGTGGAGGAGGCGTCTCTATTACTTACTCGAATTCGGAGCTCTCCAAGGGCATTCACAGATCTGCCATGCAGCGTATCAGACGCTGCGGAGTTCTACCGTGCGCAGGAGGGGCACACAACGGAGAAGCTGTTCTGGTCCCAGTATGCTGGGGCCGATCACCCGATGCCTCTGAGTGACCAACTGAAGCAGTTGGTCGAACTCCACAGGGCGGCCGAACTGGCTATGAAGGGTTCATAGTCCGAATGTGGCCTGGTGAGCTCATGCCCAGTAGCTACTTCGGCCTGATCAAGCGGATGATGGATGCCTGCCCGCGGCTTGAGGTGATCAAGCGATCCGTGTGCATCGAGGGTGCCCGTCGGGCCCTTGCCCGCGTCAAAGTGCATTGGGGCAAGATGGATGTGGAGAAGCTGGTCAAGGACGGACCGCCGGAGGGCAAGGCGCATCGCCATCCCGAGCTGTACTATGATGGCGTGATGAAGGGTGCTCGCCTCGTGGCTGAGGAATGTACCAAGGACACCATTTTTGAATGAATTCGCTTCTGTCATGGTTGTATTTTAAGGGCGAAGTTACTTGCGCTATGTAGCACTTTTGTTATTTGAAATATTACCTTCTGTGCCGCTGTTTATAAAATCCTGAAAGTAGGCCAGTCGTCGGCTTCCTCCCCCATGTGACTAGCACTGGCGTGTTCGTGGAAAACCTGGACACTCTTTATCCAAATGTTTGGTCCCTTAAGGAGGTGTCCAGCGCAGCAAATGAGGCAATCGGACTATGCTGCTTTATAACTTTCACTTAGCCATAGAAGTGTACAATTTTAAATTTTGGCGAAGCACCTAGAATCCGGATGGACGAATTAGGGTGCTATATACGCCTTGATTAGACAAGGCCGATTTATCGCCTAAAGCGGAAAATCTTTAAGGATTTTAGTACCTCTCGAACAGCGACCAGCTCTCGCCACATCATGCCGGTCAGTTTTCGGCTTTCTCTACTGAGGTGCTCGTCCGGAAGAACCGGGACACAATCGCAGTAGTTCTCCCCGCGCTACCTTAGCCGATATAACAGAATGTAAGGCACCAAAACAAGGGAGCCGGGCTATCCCAACTGTGGACCCAAGACATGATTCGGAGCTGATGCATATAGTGCTATAAGTTCGGGGTGCCGCACTATTGAAAGTGTTCAGACTTTTAGTTGCCATATTATAGGGCGTCATAAGAAGCCCCTGGCAAAATGGCCGTACCAAGGTGTCCGGATGTAATACCAAGTAAACATTTATAAGAGAAAAATACTCAAATAAGGAAAATAAGCTGACGCTATATATAATCTCCATTTGACGAAAAATACGTTTAAGCATATGTTTACAATGGACGCATGAGGCAGAGATAAAAATAGGACTATTTGACATGTCCTATCCAGGGGCACGCCGTGTGCAGATAGATGAAGCAGGTATAATGATTGTAAATAGATTCCACCTGGGTATTTCCTTCTGCGCACAATGTCTGTTGCCTCCATTGGTGTCTCTTCCATATGAGTCTGGCAATTCGGCTCCTCTGAGGATGCTGCACTAACGCGGTGTCTTGAAAGGTAAAAGGGAAAGAGTATGAATGTATTTAGCGGTTACCCGCATTGTCGACTGAGTTGTTGATGCGCCTCTGCCTATTTCCGCCTAATTGTGTATGCGTGGCACGAATGCTGCTTTGGAGGGGCTTGAGCGGAGGCTGGACTGCTAATCACGATCTTGACATTCGTGTTGATCCGGTTGCGGGGTGCTCCGGACTCGTTTGACAGTGCTCGAAGTTGTCGCCGGATTGGTTTGTCGGAGGAGGCCACATTGTACTTCTGCCGTGAGGGCTGCCGTATGCTCTTATGTTCGAAGGGAGCGGTCCATGTTTCTGTTGATAGTGAGGACCCCACGCGGTCCCGGCATCTTGAGCTTGGGATATGCATAGTGTGGCACCGCATTGAATCTTGCGAATGTGGTTCTCCCGAGCAATGCGTGGTAGCCACTGCGGAAAGGGACGATGTCGAAGATCAGCTCTTCGCTCCTGAAGTTGTCTGGGGATCCGAAGACCACTTTCAATGTTATAGAACCCGTGCAGCGGGCCTCTACTCCAGGAATAACACCTTTAAAGGTGGTTTTGGTGGGCTTGATCCTTGAAGGATCAATGCCCATCTTGCGCACTGTGTCCTGATAAAGCAGGTTCAGGCTGCTGCCGCCGTCCATAAGGGCATGCGTGAGGTGGAATCCGTCGATGATTGGGTCTAAGACCAATGCGGCTGAGCCGCCGTGACGGATGCTGGTAGGGTGATCCCTACGGTCAAAGGTGATCGGACAAGCTGACCATGGGTTGAACTTGGGGGCGACTGGCTCCATCGCATAGACGTCCCGTAGTGCCTGCTTCCATTCCCACTTGGGGATGTGGGTGGCATAGA
>NC_041387.1:302265130-302290131 GCF_002162155.2 Triticum dicoccoides
CGTCGCTGTGCAGCCCCTTGTCCTTGTTTTCGGCGTTTATCTTGCTGGCCTGTTTGAACACCCAGCAGTATCTATTGGTGTGGTTGGCTGGTTTGTCCGGTGTGCCATGAATTTGGCACGAGCACTCTAGTATGCGGTCCAGATTGGACGGTCCCTGATTATTTCTTTTGAACGGCTTTTTCCGCTGTCCGGATTTAGGTCCGCTGAATCCGGCGTTGACTGTCGTGTCTTCCGTGCTGTCGCCGTTGTTCCGTCTCTTATGTTTGTTGCGCCGTGGCTTGCCGTTAGCATCGCGGTCGTCCGAAGTGCCGGAATGTGGCGTGGTGCCGCTACGAGCCAACCAGCTATCCTCACCCGCACAAAAACGGGTCATTAGGGTTGTGAGAGCTGCCATAGACTTTGGTTTTTCCTGGCCGGCCGAGGTGTCGAGCGAGCCACTCGTCACGGATATTATGCTTAAAAGCCGCCAGGGCTTCAGCGTCCGGACAATTGACTATTTGGTTCTTTTTAGTGAGGAACCGAGTCCAGAATTTCAGGGCTGACTCTCCGGGTTGTTGAGTGATGTGGCTCAGGTCATCAGCATCTGGTTGTCGCACATATGTGCCCTGGAAGTTGTCAAGGAATGCATCTTCCAGGTTTTCCCAACTGCCAATGGAATTTGCTGGAAGTCTATTTAACCAGTGCCTGGCTGGTCCTTTGAGCTTAAGGGGGAGATACTTGATAGCGTGTAGATCATCTATACGGGCCATGTGAATGTGGAGAAGGAAATCTTCGATCCATACTGCGGGGTCTGTTGTGCCATCGTATGATTCGATGTTTACGGGTTTGAACCCTTTTGGGAATTCATGATCCATTACTTCGTCCGTGAAGCAGAGGGGGTGTGCGGCGCCTCTGTGCCGGGCTATGTGGCTACGGAGGTCGGATTGATCTGGGTTGCTATGTTCCGCCCGGCCCGATTTGTTAATGGTGTATCCAGCGTGACTGTCGTTGTCGCGCGCTGGGGCACGCCCCCTCAATCCGTAGATCGATCTTGGCTGTCCTGCTTTATTGTCCAGAATATCTTGTAGGTCGTGCCTATTGCCTTGAGCCGTAGTGTATCGGCGTGGGGGTGCGGGATGGTATCCGGGCTGGTATCCCGTTTTATCCCGGCCACGGGGTGGCCGGTCAGCCGTTTGGCGTTCGAGTCCATATTCCTCGGCTGCCAGGACTTCAGTCCATCTATCTGTGAGCAGGTCTTAATCAGCTTGTAGTTGCTACTGCTTCTTCTTCAGGCTCCTTGAAGTGGCTATAAGCCTACGCTTGAAGTGTTCCCGCTCCACGGGATCCTCAAGTACGCCGAACTCATCGTCGCTGAGGCTGATATCGTCTTCGGAGGGGGGGCATGTAGTTGTCCTCCTCTGGGTATGCGTCTGTCGCCTGTTCTTCTAGGATGACATGCTCATCTTCCTGTTCGGCCTGCTCAAAGGCGGGCTGATAAGGGTCATATTCTTCTTCGGCGCCATCCAAATTATTTTCGCCTCCGGGGCCGGTGTTGCTATGGCGGGGCTTGGAGCGGCGCTGATGACGCCCATTCTATAATTTTCTTCCCGAGGGGTTGTCCTCCATTGCCTCATCGCCATTAGTTTCCTTCAGAGTGTCCACCATATATATATCATATGAGGAGGTGGCCGTCACCGCCCGGTGAGCGGTGGCTCCTTGATTATCCTACATCATCGTCCATACCGTTGATGTCTTCGGAGTCGAAGTCAAGCACGTCGGTTAGATCATCGATCGTGGCAATGAAGTGGGTGGTGGGTGGGCAAGGAATTCTGTCGTTGTCTGCTTCCCCCTCGAGCCGGACATAGTTCTGCCTGGAGTCTCCTCACAAGGAGAGAGACTTCAATAAGTCCAGCATGTCGCCAAAGGGCGAGTGCTGAAAAACGTCCGCTGCGGTGAAATCCATCACCGGAGCCCAACCAGGATCAGCGGACTCGGGGGCGCGCGGACTGGAACCTGCTTCCGGATATGAATCAAGGGGTCCGGCGTCACAGGTTCCCTTAGAGGTGACACCTATGTTCGGCTCCATCGCCGATGAAGGTACGGCCTGCGGGGCGGGGTCCAACCCTCCGTCCTTAGGCGAAGCAACCTGTCCCGGATTTATATCCGAGGCTTTTGCCGGGACGATATCCCGCTCGAGGTCTGACAGCCGTGCTCATCGCAATTGTTCGGCGCTTCTGGCACTGGCCGAATCCGTCTAAGATCAAGTCTCCGCGGATATCCGGCGTGTAGTTCAGGTTTCCGAACCTTATTTGATGGCAGGGGGCATAGCTATCGATCTGCTCCATGTGGCCAAGCGAATTGGCCTGCAGCGCGAAGCCGCCGAACACGAAGATCTGTCCGGGGAGGAAAGTCTCACCCTGAACCGCGTCGTTAATGCCGATTGAAGGAGCCATCGAGCCTGACGGCGACGTCACAGAGGAACTCTCGATGAAAGCACCAATGTCAGTGTCAAAACCGGCGGATCTCGGGTAGGGGGTCCCGATCTGTGCGTCAAGGCTGATGCTAACAAGAAGTAAGGGACACAGATGTTTACCCAGGTTCAGGCCCTCTCGATGGAGGTAAAACCCTACTTCTTGCTTGATTAATATTGATGATATGGGTAGTACAAGAGTAGATCTACCACGAGATCGTAGAGGCTAAACCCTAGGAGCTAGCCTATGATGGTATGAATGTAATTGTGATCGGCATTCTAAGGACCGACCGCTCCGGTTTATTTAGACACCGGAGAGGGCTAGGGTTTACATGGAGTCGGTTACAAGGAAGGAAACATAATATCCGGATCGCCAAACTTGCCTTCAACGCCAAGGGATGTCCCATCCAGACACGGGCCAAAGTCTTGAGTCATGTGTCTTCACGCTTCAATAGTCCGGATGTTGTACACAGTCCGGATGTCCGGATACCCCCTAATCAAGGACTCCCTCAGGGGCCACGAGGCAGGGGCGCACCCCTGACCCTCGTGGGCACCCCATACGGTGGTTGACGCTCTTATTTTGCTGCAAGAAAGCTAATTTTGGGAGAAAAAACTGGGGGAAAGTTTCAATCCAATCGGAGTTACGGATCTCCAGATATAAAAGAAACGGTGCTAGGGCAGAATCTGGGAATGCAGAAATAGAGAGAGACAGAGAGACAGATCCAAACTCGGAGGGGCTCTCACCCCTCCCATGCAATGGGAGCCAAGGACTAGAGGGGAAACCCTTCTCCCATCTAGGGATAAGGTCAAGGAAGAAGAAGAAGAAGAAGGCGGGCTCTCTCCCCCTTGCTTCCGGTGGCGCTGGAATGCCGCCGAGGGCCATCATCATCACCACGATCTTCACCAACACCTCCGCCATCTTCACCAACGTCTCCATCACCTTCCCCCATCAATATCTAGAGGTCCACTCTCCCGCAACCCGCTGTACCCTCTACTTGAACATGGTGCTTTATGCTTCATATTATTATCCAATGATGTGTTGCCATCCTATGATGTCTGAGTAGATTTTCGTTGTCCTATCGGTGATTGGTCAATTGCTATGATTGGTTTCAGTTGCATGTTTTATTATTGGTGTTGTCCTATGGTGCTCTCCATGTCACGCAAGCGTGAGGGATCCCCGCTGTAGAGTTTGCAATATGCTCATGATTTGCTTATGGTGGGTGGCGTGAGTGACAGAAGCACAGACCCGAGTAAGTAGGTTGTTTGCGTATGGGATAATGGGGACTTGATACTTTTATGCAATGGTTGGGTTTTACCTTATTGACCTTTAGTAGTTGCGGATGCTTTCTAGATTTCCAATCATAAGTGCATATGATCCAAGAAGAGAAAGTATGTTAGCTTATGCTTCTCCCTCAAATAAAACTGCAATAGTGATTACCGGTCTAGTAACGTAGTCAATTTCTTAGGGACAATTTCACAACTCCTACCACCACTTTTCCACACTCGCTATATTTACTTTGTTGCTTCTTCATGTAAACAGCCCCTAGTTTATATTTACGTGCTCTTTATTATCTTGAAAACCTAACCAACAACACATACAAAGTACTTCTAGTTTCATACTTGTTCTAGGTAAAGCAAACGTCAAGCGTGCGTAGAGTTGTATCGGTGGTCGATGCAACTTGAGGGAATATTTGTTCTACCTTTAGCTCCTCGTTGGGTTCGACACTCTTACTTATCGAAAGAGGCAACAATTGATCCCGTATACTTGCGGGTTATCAAGACCTTTTCTGGTGCCGTTGCCGGGGAGTCATAGCGTGGGTGAATATTCTCGTGTGTGCTTGTTTGCTTTATCACTAAGTAATTTTTATTTGCTGTTCTTAGTTGTTCTCTACCTTTAGTTATGTATATCGAACACGAAATACCAAAAAAATTAGGTGTACTTGCTACTCATGGAGACGGGGAACCTCCTAAAACCCTTGATGCTCATTATGTGAAAGATATTATGTACTACTTTGGTAATCCTGAGAAAACCCCATTCAACTTTGTTATGGGAGACACGTTGGATCAACATGAATACTTTAGGGATTATCCCTTGACACAAAAAGGGAAACTATTATGGGATCAAATTTATATGTTTTATTGGTACGCTAGGCAACTATGCTTGAGATATGATTATACTTGTTGCTCTAGGATGAAGGCTCCACACCTTCCCTTTTCATGCAAATTTAATGATGATAAAACCTTGGCTTCTTATGCTAATGGTATCTATGATTACTATTATGTGGAACAAATAGAAGAATTTGTTGCTTTTATGGGTTCTTATGAGATTGAATCTGTATTTAAAGCGTTTGACGATTTTGATGATTTAGTTTACAGACCTGGAAATTTGGCTATACTTAGATATTGCTATGAAAATTATGAATACAATTCCGTTATTGATGCATTTATTGAGAACGTCTCCGCTGTCCAAGAAGAGACTAATATTTTGCAGGAAGCTGTGGAAGAAGAAATTGATGAAACTGTGAGCTCATTGAGGTTTGTGATTCCCGTAGCATGCACGTATAGTGAACCGCTTTGTGATGAAGTTGGAGCACAATATTATTTATTGATTGTCTTCCTTATGAGTGGCGGTCGGGGACGAGCGATGGTCTTTTCCTACCAATCTATCCCCCTAGGAGCATGTGCTAGTACTTTGTTTTCAAATGCTTGTAGATTTTTGCAATAAGTATATGAGTTCTTTATGACTAATGTTGAGTCCATGGATTATATGCACTCTCACCTTCCACCATTGCTAGCCTCTCTTGTGCCGCACAACTTTCGCAGGTACCATACACCCACCATATACCTTCCTCAAAACAGCCACCATACCTACCTATTATGGCATTTCCGTAGCCATTCCGAGATATATTGCCATGCAACTTCCGTCATCATTATATACATGACTTGAGAATTCATTGTCATATTGCTTTGCATGATCGTACGATAACTAGTGTGATGTTTTCATGGCTTGTCCGTTTTTTGATGTCATTTCTACGCTAGATCATTGCACATCCCGGTACACCGCCGGAGGCATTCATATAGAGTCATATCTTTGTTCTAGATATCGAGTTGTAATATTGAGTTATAAGTAAATAAAGTGTGATGATCATCATTATTAGAGCATTGCCCCAATGAGGAAAGGATGATAGAGACTATGATTCCCCCACAAGTCAGGATGAGACTCCGGACTTTTTGAAAAATAAAAGAGGCGAAAGAAGCCCAAATAAAAAAAAGAGGCCAAAGAATCCCACCAAAAAAATGAGAGAAAAAGAGAGAAGGGGCAATGTTACTATCCTTTTACCACACTTGTGCTTCAGAGTAGCACCATGTTCTTCATAGAGAGAGTCTCCTATGATTTCACTTTCATATACTAGTGGGAATTTTCATTAAAGAACTTGGCTTGTATATTCCGATGATGGGCTTCCTCAAATGCCCGAGGTCTTCATGAGAAAGCAAGTTGGATGCACACCCACTTAGTTTTCAGTTTGAGCTTTCATACACTTATAGCTCTAGTGCATCCGTTGCATGGCAATCCCTACTCACTCACATTGATATCTATTGACGGGCATCTCCATAGCCCGTTGATATGCCTACTTGATGTGAGACTATCTTCTCCTTTTTGTCTTCTCCACAACCACCATTCTATTCCACATATAGTGCTATGTCCATGGCTCACGCTCATGTATTGCGTGAAAGTTGAAAAAGTTTGAGATTACTAAAGTATGAAACAATTGCTTGGCTTGTCATCGAGGTAGTGCATGATTAAATACTTTGTGTGATGAAGATAGAGCAACAGCCACATTATATGATTTTGTAGGGATAACTTTCTTTGGCCATGTTGTTTTGAAAAGACATGATTGATTTATTTAGTACGCTCGAAGTATTATCGTTTTTATGACAAATGATATACTATTGCTTTGAATCACTCGTGTCTTAATATTCATGCCATGATTAGATATATGATCAAGATTATGCTAGGTAGCATTCCACATCAAAAATTATGTTTTTAATCATTTACCTACTCAAGGACGAGCAGGAATTAAGCTTGGGGATGTTGATACATCTCCGTCGTATCTGTAATTTTTGATTGTTCCATGCCAATATTCTTTAACTTCCATATACTTTTGGCAACTTATTATACTATTTTTTGGGACTAACATATTGATCCAATGCCCAGTGCCAGTTCCTGTTTGTTGCATGTTTTATGTTTCGCAAAAACCCAATATCAAATGGAGTCCAAATGGGATAAAAATGGACAGAGATCATTTTTGTAATATTTATGAGTTTTGCGAGGAAAAAGCAACACGAGATGGTGCCCGAGGGGGCCACGAGGCAGGGGGCGTGCCCCAGGGGGGCAGGCGCACCCCTGACCCTCGTGGGAACCCAGTAAGGCGGTTGAAGCTCTTCTTTTGCCGCAAGAAAGCTAATTTTAGGAGAAAAATCTGGGTGAAAGTTTCAATCCAATCGGAGTTACAGATCTCTGGATATAAAAGAAACGGTGCCATGGCCGAATCTGGGAACGCAGAAACAGAGAGAGACAGAGAAACCCATCTCCCGTCTAGGGAGAAGGTCAAGGAAGAAGAAGAAGAAGGGGGCTCTCTCCCCCTTGCATCCGGTGGCGCCGGAACACCGCCGGGGGCCATCATCATCACTGCGATCTTCACCAACACCTCCGCCATCTTCACCAACATGTCCATTACCTTCCCCCATCTATATCCAGCGGTCCACTCTCCTGCAACACACTATATCCTCTACTTGAACATGGTGCTTTATGCTTCATATTATTATCCAATGATGTGTTTCCATCCTATGATGTTTGAGTAGATTTTCGTTGTCCTATCGGTGATTGGTGAATTCCTATGATTGGTTTGAGTTGCATGTTTTATTATTGGTGCTATCCTATGGTGATCCCCGTGTCGCTCAAGCGTGAGGGATCCCCATTGTAGGGTTTGCAATATGTTCATGATTTGCTTATGGTGGGTTGCGTGAGTGACAGAATCACAGACCCGAGTAAGTAGGTTGTTTGCGTATGGGATAAAGGGTACTTGATACTTTAATGCTATCATTGGGTTTTACCTTAATGATCTTTAGTATTTGCGGATGCTTGCTAGAGTTCCAATAATAAGTGCATATGATCCAAGAAGAGAAAGTATGTTAGCTTATGCCTCTCCCACAAATAAAATTGCAACAGTGATTACCGGTCTAGTAACGTAGTCAATTGCTTAGGGACAATTTCACAACTCCTACCACCACTTTTCCACACTCGCTATATTTACTTTATTTCTTCTTCATATAAACAGCCCCTAGTTTATATTTACGTGCTCTTTATTATCTTCCAAACCTATCCAACAACACCTACAAAGTACTTCTAGTTTCATACTTGTTCTAGGTAAAGCGAACGTCAAGCGTGCATAGAGTTGTATCGGTGGTCGATAGAACTTGAGGGAATATTTGTTCTACCTTTAGATCCTTGTTGGGTTCGACACTCTTACTTATCTAAAAGAGGCTACAATTGATCCCGTATACTTGCGGGTTATCAGCAATGTTTTACTTTCCGTTGCTACAGTTTTAGAATTGCATGTGTACGTTGATTGCTTGACTTGTGCTAATTGCTAACATCTGCCCACAACTAAAATCGAGAAAAGGTTAGATTTTTATTTGGTCAAGTAGTCTAATAACCCCCCAGACATACTTTAGATCCTACAGATGGGACTAAAAAGATCCATGTGAAGTAGCTCAAGTGGTCTTCTCATGGTCATGATGTTCTTTACGGATGACTTCCTCCGAATTGTTTTACTGCTTGACAAGTACTACAAAGTCTATCTTTGTCAAAGATAACATCTTTACACTAAGAATATGATATCCTTTAACAAGGTTATCATGATTTCGCATATCAACATGTCCTAGCCTTCAATGTCGTAACCAACGTTTAGAAGATTTTGCAATAAGACCAATACGAGGTTGGGATCTATTAGTGAAATCAACAATGTACTAAGAATGCCGATAAAGACTATACTATGATTATCTCGATGAAACACTTGGCAATCTACTTCGGTAAATAGGACACTGAAATCAAAGTTGGTGTCTAGATATGAAAATAAGATTGTAGCCAAGAGATTCAACAACCATGACATTTTTAATGGAGCTATCATTGGATATGGCCAGCTTACCAAGGCCAAGTACCTTACCCTGGGAGTTCTTCTCATATTCGATGTCAAATTCTTTGCTTTCATCATAATAGACATGTCCTTCAATGTCATCATAACCTTGAGAGATAATTTCATTAGTATCGTGATCATGACAGTGTTCAAGGGAATGAATTCCAATAGCTTCTAAGATTATATTGCTAATAGTTCTAACATCGCCTTTTGGACGGATGAGATCACAATGCTCAAATAGACAATCATCAGGCTTCATTTTATGAAAAACAATAGTCTTGTGGAGAATCTCAACAACATTATTTAGAGAGTAATTTGTATATCGCTTTCCCAAATCTTTCCAAGGTATATGCACATTCAAAATTTTGCATACAACCAAGCAAAATTTTAGGTAATCCTCTAATAATAAGATTGATGATTCTAAGACTATGAAGCATGTCAATTTCTTCCTCGGGAGTTGGGTGCAACTGATCCATAGGAGGCATATAAGGACTACGCATATACTTTCTCAAGTTAAATTCATCAAAGATCTCAAGTGTTTCATCCCTCCAAAAGTTGTAGTACTCCCCATTAAGAATAGGCACTCTTGATCTAGGACTCCTCAACGTAGACACATTCATCTTCCTCCAATGGTGATTAAACCAAGCCACTAGATACCAAAGCTCTAATAGCAATTGAAAGATCGAGAAGATAGGTCTAGAGGTGGGTGAATAGACATTTAACAAGGCGAAGGTGCAGGTTTTTATTCCCTTGGAATTTAGGCAGAATTTAGCACAAGTTAAATGGCAACCAATACTTCCTACACATGCATATATAGAGATTGGGTAGCGGATAATGAACAACATGCAAGTGCAAGAAAGTAAAGGGGTAGATATAAAAAGATCACACACAATGAAGACACGGTGATTTTTGGTATGGTTCCGATAGGTGGTGCTATCTACGTCCTCACTGATGGATACTTCAACCCATTGAGGGTAACAGTTGCGTGAGTCCACTGAGAGCTCCATCCATGATCGGTTGTAGTACAGCGGGGTTTTAGGCCCAAACTACGGGTTGTCGAAGTTCTCCATAGGGACTAAGCGATGACGACTATACTCGGCTAAAGCTAGGTAACACAATTCAGACTATGAATGCGAGAAAATAAACTTAAACTAAATAAGTTTGTTCCCAAAGATCGTCACCAAAGAAAAAAGCAAAATGAGCAAAGGGAGGTTCAGACTGTACTTTATCTTTTTGTTATTATCGTTTTGCTTAAGAAAGTAAACACTGACACAAGCATACAAAAATGACCAAAGCAAAACAACAGTACTAGAAAACATATGTCTATCTAACATGTAATAGAGAGAAGAAACAAGATTATGGAACATAATGGAAATACTTCATATCACAACACATATATCACTCATACATAGCTATCACATAGACTAGAAATTAAATGTTCATACATCTCACTTCAACAGATAGTAACATCAACACAAAATTCACAAGAAACAATATGAATTATTAAAAGCAACTAGGTGACAATTAGTCACACATACATAAAACATATAAGATTTGGATACACAAGTTAGAGTACTAGCACTAATAGATCAACATAACACAAATATGAAACCACATGAATAATTCACCAGTTTTTACAATATTTTGAGAGAGAGAAAGAGAGGGAGGGAGGAAGCGATGGAGAACAACAACAATATTGGGGAAGGAGCAGCAGCAGGGGGCGTGAGCAGAGAAGCAACAATAGTTTTGTGGTTTAGAAAAGAAGCAGCGGGGATGGAAGCTCAGCAGCACCAAAGAAGGTTGGGAGAGAGAGCAGTGGTGGCGCTTCGGGAGAACCGGCAAAGACGAGGCAAGAGCAGTAGCAAGGGGAAGAAGAAGGGTTTCAGGTCCTTTGTCAATTGATGGGGATGGAGCAGCAGCAATGATCGCAAGGAATATCAGAAGAGTTCAGATCAGAGGAGAGGAGCAGCACAAGTTGGGGAAGAACGGTAGCAAGGGTGCAGCAAAGATGGAGGTGGTGATGGTTTTGGTGGCGCGGTGGAGGATGGTGCAACGGTGGAGATGAAGTGGATGGATGGTTGGGGGAGCATGTCACGCCCAGTATGCGATACTATCCTAAAGAGACTCGAAGGTCCCACCAAGGATAGAACCGCATATTGATACGCTTTTGCAAGGTGGATATCATTACATCAACATTACATAATAGATGGGGATACATACAAGAGGCATACAATGCCACACGAATACAACAATATATCATCCATAAGATCAACATCCGACTACGGATGAAACACAAACAGAAGCTCAAACGACATCCACCCTCCTAGCCCAAGCTGCCGACCTGGAACCAATCCCCTCATCGAAGAAAAAGCGGAAAAAGAACTCCAAAACAAGAAACATCGCTCTCGCGTCATGATCATCACAAACCTGTACCTGCATCTGTTGTTGTAGTAATCTGTGAGCCACAAGGACTCAGCAATCCCATTACCATGGGTATCAAGACTTGCAAAGCTTAATGGGTAAGGAAGGGGTAAAGTGGTGAGGTTGCAGCAGCGACTAAGCATGACATGGTGGCTAACCTACGCAAATAAGAGCGAGAAGAGAAGCAACGGAACGGTCATAAAGCTAGCAATGATCAAGAGGTGATCATGAACTCCTACTTACGTCAAACATAACCCAAAACCGTGTTCACTTCCAGGACTCCGCCGAAAAGAGACCATCACGGCTACACACGCGGGTGATGCGTTTTAATTCGAATCTGGTGTCAAGTTATCTACAATCGGACATTAACAAATTCCCATCTGCCACATAACAGCGGGCACGACTGTCGAAAGTTTATACCCTGCAGGGGTGTCCCAACTTAGCCCATCACAAGCTCTCATGGTCAACGAAGGATATTCATTCTTCCAGGAAGACCTGATCAGTCTCGGAATCCCGGTTTACAAGACATTTCGACAATGGTAAAACAAGACCAGCAAAGCCGCCCGATGTGCCGACAATCCCGGTAGGAGCTGCACATATCTCGTTCTCAGGGCAACACCAGATGAGACATCCTACGAGTAAAACCAGCCCTCAAGTTTCCCCGAGGTGGCCCCGCAGTCTACTCAGTTCGGACTAGCACTTAGAGAAGCACTGGCCCGGGGGGGGCTAAAATAAAGATGACCCTCGGGTTAATTACTCCCAAGGGAAGGGTATAGGTGGTAGGAAAATGGTAAAACCAATGTTGGACCTTGCTGGAGGAGTTTTATTCAAGGCGAACTGTCAAGGGGGTCCCACAAATCACCCTACCATGTTAGGGACACAAAATCCGGGAACATAATACCGATATGACGGGAACTAGGGCGGCAAGAGTGGAACAAAACACCAGCCATAAGGCCGAGCCTTCCACCCTTTACCAAGTATATAGATGCATTAATAATATAAGAGATATTGTGATATCCCAACATAATCCTGTCCACCATGGAGCAATCTTCAAACTTCACCTACAACTAACAACGCTAGAAGAGGGGCTGAGCAAAGCGATAACATAGCCAAAAAACGGTTTGCTAGGAAAGGTGGAAAAGGTTAGAGGCTGACACGGCAATTTGGGGAGGCTTGGAGAACAACTGATAGGAAGCGCAGCATAGCAATAGAACGAAGCAACTAGCATAGCAATGATAGTAGTGAGATCCAAGGTGACGGTTTCTTTCCTGAAATCCCGCTAGGAAGAAGAACGAGTCCATGAAGAAGATGAAGCCACGTAGTCGAACGAATCCTCACAATGCGACGAACAGGAACTATCGAGAAGGAGTACAACCGGAAAGAAGCAAACAACATGGTAAACACACAACACATGAACAAGGCATGATGCTCAACCAAGAATGATGTATGACAAGGCTACATGAATCTACTCATGGCAAGAGATGATGCATACACGAACAACACATCAAAGCAAGTTTAAATGATGCCGGAAACAACATATAACAATTCCGGTAAGTCCTCATTTGCAAATTTAGAAATTGGTCCAGAACTGAATAAACCTTATGTTCAAGTTGTTAAAAAGCAAGTTAAGATGCACCAAGATGATCTACACGAGATTCTAGTCAAGTTACATATAAAGTTCATTTAATTCGGAGCTACGGCCTAGAAGATATGAGCAAAACAAGTTAAACAAGGCATTGATGCTAAATGCATCCAAACGTCAAGCAAACACCGCAAAACAAGGATGCAACATGATAATATGGAACTACATGCAATTATAAGCCAGTTTCATATAGAGCACACTCAAAACGGAGCAACGGTTCAACACATACACCCTATACAAGTTTAAAGGACAAGTTGTCCAAAACAGCAACTAGGCATCTTACAAGCATCAAAACATTATTCTACAGCATCCCAACATGAAAAAAGGCATGGACATGAAGTACAGGAAAAGCATGATAAAACATGAACACTAAGCTATCTCCAGAAATATCTAGAACATGCTCAAAAGGACATCGCAAGATTGCAAATAATAACAGTTTACAGACTTAGCAGAAATAACATCAGGTTGCAAAGTTTAGAGCTATCAAACAACATTTTAAAAGAACTTAAAATGGGAAACAAAGGCATGGCGTACTAATACTAAAGACAAAGAACAAAACTACCTTACTGAACTAATTCCAAAGATCAACAGAAAACATGGTAGAATCCATGCAAACATGGCAAATGATATGACAGATTCAGACATGGCTGGAACACCAATAAGTAGGCATGTTGGTGAGCTTGTACAACTCATCGCAGAGCAATACATGGCATGAAAGGGTGACCAACAGTAATAAGACACGGTTATAAAGCTAATAATGGCAATATCATGGTCACAGGGTGCATGGATCACTAGCAAAGCTCATGGCAAAACTGAACTTAATGTTAACAGGATGACAACAACATTATTTAGCAATTTGAGAGCAAGATTACAACAAGCAAGAGCAGGCTATAAATGCAACCAGGGGCATTGATGGATAGATCATGACATGTATAACAAAACATCTTTATTGAACATCTCTAGATTATGAATAGAATGACTTGTAGAAGCAGGTTTACATAGCATCATGATATAGCACAAACAGCCTAGCAAAACAGTAACAACAACTACCCTACTTCACGAGCTCGATGCACTCACTACAAGACCCACAAAAATACATGGATTGCACCACTGTAAAGATGGCATGATTAAGCTCAAAATTCATGGAGACATCAAGCTCATAGGATGCACACACAAAATGCAATGAAAAAGACAAAACCGCATGTTCTGATAAGAGACAACAGTTAACATCATATAGCACTCTTGCAACGATGATTTGGGCATCAAGATGAACTCAAAAAAGCATGGCACAATGGAATTAAATGAAGATCATCTCATTATGAACATTTTGATATATCAAGCACACAAAATGGAGCAGTATGCTAGGAGATATGATGCGATGAACAGGGGAATAGATTGCAAATATCTTCGGGACTTGGAGAAATTTTCGGGGGTCAACCTCTATCAGATCTGGATCTGAGCCGCGGTTCGAGGCGGACCGGGCTCGCCGAAGTTGTATCTCGCCGGACTTGCCGGAGTACTTGCTGGAGAGGGAGGGGACGCACCAGAGCAGGGGAGGCGCCGGAGCACCACCGGAGAGGACGGAGCGGGCGCCGGGTGACGGACACGCGGGGCGGCGCGCCGAGGCGGGGCGGCGCGGCAACGCCGGGGGCGGCGCGGGACGCCGGAGGGGAGCGGTGGCCGGTGCGGCAGAGCATGGCCGGGTGGATCGGGCAGAGGAGTGGGCGCGGTCGGCAGGCGGGCGCGGACGGGCCGGGAGGGCCCCGCCTGGGCCCCGGCGGGCCGGCACGCGGCTGCGCGGGGAAGTGGGTGCGGGGCTCGGCGAATCAGGAGCCGACACATGGCGCGGCGAGGGTGGCAGACATGTCGAGCCGGTGGGGAGAAAACGTCCGGTGGCGCGAGGAGAGGGAGAGCTAGGGTTTGCACCATGAATTTCGGAGGGGGAGGTGATTTTATAGGTAGAGGGAGCTAGGAGACTCCAAAAGGAGTGCGGTTTTCGGCCACGGGATCGTGATCGAACGAGAGAGCATGGAGGGGGTTTGGATGGGTTATTGGTCCACTTTGGAGGGGTGTTGGGCTGCAACAAAAGAGGCTTTTATGGTACCCCGGTTAACTGTTGGAGTATCAAACGGACTCCAAATGTCATGAAACTTGACAGGCGGTCTACCGGTGGTGTACCAAGGCTGCTTGGCAAATCACGGTCCATTCCGAGAATGTTTAACACCCGCTCACAACAAGAGACAAAAGGGGGAACGCCAGAGGGCATAGGAATGTCGGATTGCAAAACGAACAACGGGGAAAATGCTCGGATGCATGAGACGAACACGTATGCAATGCAATGCACATGATGACATGGCAAAATGCAACACGCAAGCAAATTACATGGCAATAACAACGAATAACTAGAAGACACCTGTCGCGTCGAATCTGGGGTGTTACAGCACACCACCACATCTAGCTGTGGCGGCGGTCAAAGGTGGAGAAGGAGGTTGGCGAAGGGAGAGAGATGCCAGGCCTGATTTGGGAATGGAGGTGGCTAGGGATTTTAATTCCCTTCCTGATTTGCCACTATTGCTCATTGGCCCTTCTCCTTTTCTTCTTTCTTCACAAGAAGGTCCCTTTTCTTTCTTTAGTTTGCCCCTAGTTATTTCTTTTCTTCTTGCTCAAGTTCTTGACGTACTTCTTTCATGCCCTTCTCTCTTCTCCTTAGCCACATAGTCGAAATCATGATGATTATAGTGCCTTTGAGCTTAATAGAGAATGCATGCTTCGGACTTAGCTAGTGAAAATTATTTATTGGGAGTGCTACAAAGCAATAGAATACTAGTTTACTATATCATCTAAACCGTCACAGTGATGAAAGTAGATCAACTAGTTCAAATGTTGATTGAGCCAAAAGGGTCCTAAAGACATGATGATCCTTGAAATTGACAACAAACTCAATAAGAGCTAGTGATAATATCACTTATTACCAGGAACACAACATTGTGGTTGAACCACTTATGTAAAACAAACTTTGATATTATTAAATTAGTCTCACCATAGGAACGTACCACCTATCGATGGAACATGGTATACACCCGGCTCGACTAATTATAGATTGTTTTTGTTTGTCCCCCCGAAATAACATACCACCCATCCAGAGAACATGGTATACACCTTGTTCGACAATTGCATATTTTTAAGATTAATTATTGTCCAATCTAACTAGATTTCACATGCCACCGGGAACATGACATTCTACTATAGGTATTCAAACTTATGTATTCATTATTACTCATTGAACAAAGGAATACAAAAGGGAAACAAGAATCTACACTCATGCAGGTCTGGTTCACATGCTACCAATCCAGAGAACATAGCATGCTAATCCATAGTGGTTAAGTGATTACTCTGAATGGGAACACACTTGGCACAAATTTAGCATCTAAACATAGTGATCTAGGTGTATCAAGGTAATAGCAGAAAATGGTGGAGTCTACTAGTGCACTAGAGATTTGAGCACTCAAAACTAATAGCTTTCACTACTTTCAGCAAAGCAAGAATTATGTATATCACCAATTTAAAAGGCATTCAAAAATCATAAAACTCTTGGTTCAACTCCACATGATTTGGAGGCTCCCAAGTGACACCTTACCAATTTAGGAGACACCACTCTCCAAAAGGTGATAGATGTTGTTCTTGATGATGAACGCCTTGCTCTTATGCTTCAAAAGATAGTCCCTCAACACTCAATCACTCTCTAATTTGGAATGGTAGTAGGAGAATGATTGGAATGGAAAGCAACTTGAGGGGGCTAGAAATCAAGGATCAAATGGTTGGAGTTGAATCCCTTGATTTCAACACAAGTGTAGGTAGTTCTCTCTTCGAAAATGGATATGGTAAGTGGTGTCTTCGTCCTAGTTTCTCTCACTGAGAGTAGGTGGTGTGGGTGGGGTATATATAGACTTCACCAATAATCTAACTACTACACGCCTTTATGCACAACTCGGAGGGACCTGATGAAAAACTTGGTGAGACTGATTAGAGCAAAAGATTTGAACTTTAGACATTTCTATGAGACTGGATGAATCCACTCGGTGGGACCGATATGAGATTGTCTAAGCACAATCAACATTTCGGTAATTCCGATCAGTTTCACTCGGTAATTCTGAAATGAAGTCAATGGGTTACAGAAAGTGAGCCAGTGCACATTGGTGGGATCGAATGCCATCTTGGTGAGACTGAGTTTCTAGGGTTTTGGAAATGGCTCTGTCAAGTGTACCTCAGTAGGTCCGGGTGTATGTGTATCGGTGGGACCGAGATGAACTTTAAGGTTTTGGACAGGTTGGAATGTAAGGGTATGGTTGAGGGTTTTGGAGAAATATCTTCAAGCCCTTGAGCAAATGACTCATGATCAAAACCTCATCCCCTTTTCATAGTATTGGCTTTCCTATGGACTCAGTGTGATCTTGGATCACTTAACCAAAAATGTAGAGTCTTTAAGCTTTTGCCAATGCTTGTCCTTTGTAGCCTGAGGGGTCCACATCTCCATCCATCTTCTAGCCTAGGTTGAAATTTTCTTGAAATATACTAGAGGAAGCCATTAGTCCAACAACATGTATGTTGACATGAGTTACCAAAACCATAGCGGGATCAAATGTGCTTTCAAATACGTGTGACCCCCTTGAAGATCAAACATCTTCATGCCCTCTCGTGTTTGTCATGGTTCACTACTCTTGACTATGATGTAGCCCATGTTAGCAGATCATTGAGAGCTAGAGCCAATTGCTTTTCAGAACTTTGTAGAAAGCTACGTCATGCCGCCAACTAACTAAACAGAAGCAATACTTGTGGGAATCATACAAGAACATCAAGTAAAAGATTGCATGTAACACAATAGATCTTATTTTCTACTCACACATTTAAGCTCTAGAACTTATCTAGTTCTTAATTCTTTTAGTAATAGATCAAGTTCATTACTAAAACTTTTGTGCAATACCCTCACAATCACATGTGATCTAGATCGAAACCTATATCCACTCATAGAACCACTTATGATGCCACTATTGGGAAATGTAGTAGAAAACAAATATTTTCACCCTACGATCAAGGTCCTGGATCACTATGAATATGCATACAAGGTTAGATAGGATCATTACCAACTTCAGGATCCAGCAGAAGAAGAGTTGGTGTAGATCATTCTTGAAGTCCCTCGAACCATCCACGATGATCCCTTGGACAAAAGACTGAAAGCATGACCTCTCTACAAATTGCAAGCGTACATGCTTCACAATCTGGTAGCAGTTCACCGTCCAGAGGTAACTGCCGCTAGATAATTAGAGGAAGAAGAAGATTACCTCATAGGTGAAAGGATCGATATGGTTGACTAGAGGGGGGTGAATAGGCAACCACCAATTTTTAGCTTTTCCTAACAAATTAGGTTTAGGAACAAATAGGTTGTCTAGATATGCAACTAGGTGAGCAACCTAAATGATGCTACCGATACAAACAACACAAGCAAGCACGATAAACAACATAAGTAAAGCTTGCACAAAGTTAACGTAAGAGATAACCACTAGTGAAGTCTAGGAGATGAGGATGTGTTACCGAAGTTCCTTCCCTTTGAGAGGAAGTATGTCTCTGTTGGAGCAGTGTGGAGGCACAATGCTCCCCAAGAAGCCACTAGGGCCACTGTATTCTCCTCACGCCCTCACACAATGTGAGATGTCATGATTCCACTAGTGGAGCCCTTGAAGGCGTCAACTAGACCTTTACAAACAAGGTTGGGGCTCTCTCCACAACCGAAGTGGAGGCTCCCAACACCACCTCGAAGCTTCACCATAATGGAATGTGGCTCCGAGGTGACCTCAACTGTCTAGGGTTCTCAAACACCTAGAGTAACAATATATGCAAGGGATTAGTGGGGCGAACCAAATTTCTCTATTTGGTAGTGTAGATATAAGCCTTCTCAAGCAATCCCTAAAGAATCAACAAGTTTGATTGGCTAGGCAGAGATCGGGCTAGAATGAGCTTGTGAGCAACAGTGGAGCTTGGGGAGGAAGAAGTAAGTCAACTTGGACAATATGACTCCCTTATATAGTGGGGAGACAAATCCAACCATCATGCACCGGTAGCCCATGCACAAGAGGTAGTACCACTCAGGTGAGTGGTAATTCCACTAGCATGGGAGTTTTAGCCGCTACGTTCAATAGAGTAGATCAAGAAGGCCGTAGTGCCGCCGAAGCGGTACTACCGCTCCCTCCAGTGGTACTTCCACTTGGTGTTCAACAACAGCCGGAACCAGCGATAGAAGAGAAAGGTAATGCGATAGTGCCACCAAGGGTTGTACTACTGCTAACAACTACCACTCTACTTTCGCTCGAGGGACCGAGCTATCCGGAAGGACAATAATAAGTGGTACTCCATGCGGTACTGGGACAGCGTTAGTTCCGCCAAAGAAGTACTACCACGCCACTGGAGTGGTACTTCCGCTTAGATGTAGACAGCCTGGTAAGCCTGCGGTAGTAGAGTGGTAGTGAGAGCCACAGTACCGTTGGAGAGGTACTACCGGCGCTGAACTGCTGCTCTACTACTGCCCATTTACAGAACCTAAATAACAAGTGGAAGTGAGGACTGCATTGAACTGCTCCAGTACCGCTAGAGGAGTACTACCATTAAGCAGAGTGGTACTACCGCTTAGCCTGTTCTGAAAATCCCAAGAACAAGGGAAGGCCAAGATCAAATGCAGGGAAGGAAGGAGGGTGCAGAGGGACTGTGTATGTGTTGATTCCACCCAAATATTCTGAAGAGAACCCCCTCTTAATAGTACGGTGTTCCTACGACTCAAATCCATCGAAAATGAACCGAAGGGAAAACACCGTCTTTGCAATAGCTCAGAGGGGCACGAATTATCTTTGTGACATATGATAGATTATCTAAAATGCTCAATGCACACGATTAGTCCAGAAAAAGCATTGTCATCAATCACCAAAACCATTAAAGGAGAAATATGCCCTAACAGTCTCCCCCTTCTTGGTGGATTGATGACAACACGGGATTTTCACAAATATAGATCAAGAAAGTATGCAATCCCACAATCTACAAAATATAGACGGGATCCCCTAGATGTGTGCACTAACTAAGTATGCCTTTGGAATGCAAAGCACACACATGAGGATCAATACTCCCCTTATAATTTATAGACCGGCATCACTTGCATCAACAAAATGAGATGGATATACAAGGATGCAAGTAAGTAGCATGTGAGCATAAAGATAGGGCACAGGATAAATGACATCTCACAAGCTAATAAGGTACTAGACATAAAGATAAATGTAGGGTAGCATATGTCTCACACCATATGATAGGTACTTTGGGTTCCACACACACACTTGTTACTCGGCAAATCCCTAAGCTCTCTTCCCCTTTGGCATTATAGACACCAAAAGGGCCAAAGAGCACTAAACTAGCCCAAGATGATGGAGATGCTCCAAAACATCAATACTCCTGGTGCTCATCCGATTCCTCGTGCTCCTCAGAATCCTCTGTTGTTGCATCCTGATGCTGCACCTCTGAGTCTAACCACTTTCAACGCTACGAGATCCACATCTCCTAATTAGTGACCCTCTCCTCAGAGCCACTAGTAATCTCCTGGCCCAGGTGCCTCATCATGGTCTTGTGATGCATGTGAGACGCCTTCTCGGCCACGTGATCCCTATACTGACCCTTGGTTTCCATGCAGAAGAGCTTCTTCATCTTCGTCTTGAGCTTGGACGCCCAAGATGGTACCTTCTCAAGAGAAGGGACAAACGCGTAATCTGGCTCAACTTCATCATCAGAGTCAGTGGGGCCAATATCCTCACCGGAGGCAGCCAGCGCAGTCCCCCAGTTCTCCTTCTGGTGCAAGTTAAGAAACCCATGAGATACCATATGCTTAGTAGGAAGCGCCTCCCCTGAAACTCCGCATCCCATGTCGCCTCAATCAACTTATACAGATAAGGGCCATAGATGGGCACCTTTCAGTCAAGCAGAGCAGAATAAAGCTCACGCCACATGATGTGGGAGACACCCAGAGTAGATGCCATGCCCTTCTCCTTCATGTAAAGCAAGAGAAGATCCAACAAATAGGAGTGTACTTGATCCAGGTTCCCAATGCATGGGAAAAGAGTGTTGCAAAAGATACGGTGCATGATGTCCAAGAATGGAATGAGATCCATGCAAGTGCCCCCCTTGGCACTAGTCATAGTCCTGGATTAAAAGATAAGCTTGAACTTGTGTATAGGTGTATCCTTGTGAAACCGGAGATCAACAAGGTTGTCTTCCCCCTCATCAGCAATGCCCAGAAAATCCATGAAGTCCTTCCAATCAACCTTGAATCCCCTCCCACCAGTCATCCATGACATGGATCTCTCCTCATTTGCATGAAAGTGAGCAGTGGTATAAAATTGAGCCACGATCTCTGCATCATAGTCATTGTTGAATGTGGTGATAGGAATAAGTCCCCACTGGTGACAAAGACCAAGAGCTTCTCCAAAGTAAGGTGGGTCCTTCTCCATCCGAGTGATGTCGATAGACTTGACCACAAGTTCTTCTTGGCCTTCAGAATGTCCACCTAGATAAGAGATTGTTCCTTGGTCTAGAAGGCACGATGAGAATAGAAGGAAGTGCAAAAAAAATTTAAAACTAGTTCACAACGGTAGTACCATGCCCAACAGCGGTAGTAAAGCTGGACATGAGCGGTAGTACCGCCACAAGCGGTAGTACCGTCCCTGTCCCACCGGTAGCACCACCTACCTGACGGGATTACATCCACAGTATGGATCCGGTAGTACCGATGATGAAGAATTGCAAAATTTCGGCAAAGACGACTATACTGCTAACTAGAAGTCATCCTTCATCGTACTACTACCTAGATTTAGCCAAAAATCTACGAATACCACATGCATTGCCCTAGAACCAAGATTCAAAAAATAGAACCATAGGAGAGAAAAATGAGGGCAATACTAGTATCCATGGCAAATGGAGAAGGTGGGGATCGATCCCACTGTCGAAAACGGAGAAGACAACATGGAATTGGAGGGCCGGAGATGGCCTCCAAAGCAGTTCTTGGCTGCCCGATAGAGAGAACACAAGAGGAGAGGAACTAAATGGGTATGGGGGAGTTAGAACTCCCCGTGCCCAACACTTAACCCCCTCGCAGGTCCCTGAAGAGGTCGTACTGCTGGAGTTAGTGGCAGTACCGTTCGCTACCAGTGGTAGTACCACCCCAGTGCTTCGATAGGAGGTCGGCACAATGCACTCAATTGTAGTACTATAGGCCGGCACGGTAGTACCGCCTGTGCAATTGTACCGTGCCCGCCAGCGGTAGTACCGCTTGCTGCTAGAAAAAATTGCTATGATCAAAGTTTGGGAGAATGGGCTTATGAAATTTTAAGATGTTAGAGAGAAGAAAGGCTTGGGTTGGAGACAATGAAGCACCAAAAATGGAAAGGAATAGTCCAAGGTAAAAAGGTAACTAAACTATCGGATATCATGTTCCGGCAAAACCCTTAAGGTTTGAACTCTGGGGTGCGCATCAAGATCTTCTCCCTACCGATTCACGCCCCAAAACCTCGCCGTGAACAACACAAGAGACACAAGATTTATGGAGGTTCGAACCACCGTTGTGGTGTAATACCCTACTCCTGTGTGTGGTGTGGTGGATTGCCTCTGGGGCTGATGATGAACAGTACAGAGGAAGAATAGCTTCGTGAGAGGTGTTCTTGTGGTGGTGGTGTTGTGACGGGGAAGGATCCTCTCTCCCCTACTGTGGTGGCTATCTCTATATATAGAGGCCTTGGTCCTCTTCCCAAATATTTAGCGGGAAGGGAGCCAACAACACCATTTTGAAGGGGGATATCTAGTACAAGCTATCCTGACTATAGGTGGTCTTCGATTGCCAAAGGCACTGGTGATGACGACGTCTTGGGCTCCACGGTGATCTCTGTCCTGCCGTTCAGCTGGTCTTGGTCTCGTTGCACCAATATGGAAATCTTTGCCTGATGCCCCAGTACTCCGCGCCTGCGCTGGCCCCCTTTGCACCAAAGAGGAAACGAGGACACTGTGCAGGCTGGCGCCCGCCTGACACCTGCCTGGTCTCGATCGTCATGGCTTGCGTCATGAGAACCTCGCGAGGTACCCCTTGCCTTGATCCCTCCGCCTCCTCGCGAGCCTGCCTGGTGAGGCCGCCCCTAAGGAGGCCTTGTGTAGTCCGCCCCATGAGGCTTGGCCCCTCGCAAGGGTCTTGAACTTGGGTTGATGAAGACGGGCCGTACTGGGCCACCAACTAAGCCACGCTACAGGCCGCAGGCAGGCAAGACTAGGGACCCCCATTCCCAGAATGCCGACAGTAGCCCCCGGGCCCAAGGTGCGCTAGGACTTGGCTTAGCAGCGAAACCAAAGGGCAAGTGCGAAGCGCCGCGGCCCCAATAGCCTGCGGCCTTGGTCGCCGCGTGGTGGTTGATTGGACGTGGGCATCTCCGGTTTCCCATGTTGCCTCGGCAACTGCTCGATTTGACGAGCCCCTGCTGCATGCAAAAAGAGTCATCATTACCTGTCATCGTGGAGGCTGGCGGTTGGCCTCCTTTGTACTATAAATGGGGGGGTGATAGCCCCTGTTGCAGATCTCCTCTTGCTCTGCCTGCTTCTTCTTCCTCCTTGCTCTGGTTGCTTGCCACGTCCCATGGCGCCCGGGAAGAGGTTCTCAATCTCGGAAAAGGGGAAGGCCCGCCAGGAAGGGCCCGGATCTCCTCTGCCTAAGCGCGGCCGTGGTCGTCCCTACAAGCATATCGTGACTCCCGTCGCAGCTGCTTGTGGTCGCGGCGGTGGCTCTTCACACGGTGGTGGCCGCCCGCATCGGGGCATCCTAGTCGATAAAGGAAGGTGCGCCGTGGCTGCGCGGCCTCCCCGGCCGTGCTTCCATTTGGCAGTGGTGCTGCCAGAGTTTGTTATGTGGTCGAACAACCCGGCCAGCAACTGGCTCCAGCTCCCTCGCTTCTTCGCCGGTGAACTGCCGACCGCTGGCCCTAGCGGGCTCTGGCTGCAGGAGGATGGTTGCTGCAGCAGGGCCTCTTGGGTCACAGTGGAGATCTCCGTCGCCGGGGACGTGGCCCTGGGCCACGGCTAGCAGACGTTTGCCCACGCGCATGGCCTGGGCCGGCGGTGCACCCTCCACTTCAAGTTTGATGGCGACTTGACCCTCTACATGAGGGTGTTCAGAAAAGACGGCCGCCGTGTTGGGTGCTGCCCTGAAGACGATGACGGCGAGGAGGTGGTTGGCCTTGGCGATGGTCATGATGAGGGCGAAAGCGACCCTGCTCCCGGCGGCGTCCGCAGCTCGCCGAGCTTCAACGGCTCCTCCTCCGGTGACAGCTCCTCCAGCGGTGGCCGCGATCAGCCACCACGTCGCCATGCCCGCTTCGAGGGCGGTAGCGGGTCGTCCCGTCACCGCGCGCCGGTGAAGCGCGAGGCGGGGTCTGATTGTCCTCGGGAGGACGATGTGGGCCCTTCCTCGCGAGCTGTCATAAGGCGCGCGCCATTTTTATTTTGTTTTTATCCTTTCCCTGCATCGAGAGAGAGAAGTATGGAGCCCCGCGGGGGCGTGCAACAGACTATGATTCCCAATTATCGTGCTACATTTATTGTTCCTGTGTCGTGTTATGGTGTTATGATTATGTGCCTGCGCGTAGGAACAACTTAGCATGTGATGCTTGAAGTGGTTTTCGTCTCGCGAGGTACCCGCTAGAGGCCTACACTACAAAAAAAAAACACATCCGTGACATCTTGGGCCGAACTATTTTTTTTTCTGTCATACATATGACACTTCTATGACGATAATTGTGACAAAACCTGGTATCATCATAGATGTGGTGGGCTCCTACTTCTATGACAAAAAATCATGATAGAAAATGGGCTTTTCGTCCTGGGCGGGCCGGAGACGCAGCTGCATGACATTGTTTGTGCCGTCCATGAAGGAAAAAACCGTGGTAGAAGCGAGGGGGAGGAAAATTTCAGGGAATTGCCGGTTACGGTGGGAGGTCGGGGGCCGAGCGATGCACATTTCTCTCGTACACGTACACGCGTGTGTGCGAGGCATTGGCTCCAACTGAACCTGAGCGAGGCGTTGGGCTCTAACTGAACCCGAGCGATTGCACTGCAGGCTACGCTTTACTGAACCCGAGCGATCGATCGATGGCTGTTAACTGAACCCGATGGAGCGATTCCTTCGCTAGTGCTGCTAATTGAAGCCGATCGATTGGATGAACAGTGAGCA
>NC_041387.1:302290260-302297972 GCF_002162155.2 Triticum dicoccoides
AACAGGACCCCATGGTGTGGAGGGCTGGACGAACAGTAGACGGTGGAGAGGTGCCCGTGGAGGGGTGGTTGAACAGGACCCCGTGGTGTGGAGGGCTGGATGAACAGTAGATGGTGGAGGGCTGGATGAACAATAGACGGTGGAGGGGTGGTTGAACAGTAGCCGGTGGAGTAGCGCGTGGTGGAGGCTGGATGAACAGGAGCCCGTGGAGGCTGCAGGAGGTCGACGGTAGCCCGTGGAGGCTGGAGGAGGTCGACGGTGGAGATGAACAGTATCCCGTGGAGTCCTGTTTTGCGGTACGCCACACCCCTCCCGATGAACAGGACCCCCGTTTCGACCGTAGGAGGTCTGTTTCCTCCGTTTTGTGGTACGCCACACCCCTCTCGATCAACAGGACCCCCATTTCGACCGTAGGAGGTCCATTTCATCCGTTTTGCGGTACGCCACACCCCTCCCGATCAAGAGGACCCCCGTTTCGACTGTAGGAGGTCCGTTTCCTCCGTTTTGCGGTACTCCACACCCCTCCCGATCAACAGGACCCCGTGCCGAACGTAGGAGGTCCGTTTCCTCCGTTGTGCGGTACGCTAGGCCTTGTTTCCATCGCCTATTCCGTCCAAGCCGGTTGGCTCCCACGCGTTCCGTTGCCTCCCGATGAACACGACGCATTCTGTTGCCTCCCGATGAACACGACTCATTCCGTTGCCTCCCCATGACCACGACGACCACGCTATTTCTCTATTCCAACCCAGCCATGTACACGAGCCCTCGCCGTACGTATGCGCGAGTAGGCGTTCGAGACCCCGCCCGTATGTACACATACATGGCCGTATTTTCTTTCTTGCACCCTGGCCGCTATACGTACGTGTACATGCTACGTGTGCGCCTCTACTATGACACGTGCACGCCTCTACAATGACCAGTATGTACGTACACGTTCGTGACCAGAATGACAATGCTACGTACGCTTCGACCGGGTGGGTCCTGACTGTCAGGCACATCCTTGCGTGCAAAAATGTAGCTGGTGGGTCCCAGCAGTCAGAGGGGCAAATCGTTTTTTTGCCCGGACGCACTTCCTTATGTGCGAAGATGTAGCTGGTGGGTCCCAGCAGTCAGGGGGGCGAATCTTTTTTTTTTTTGCCCGGACGCACTTCCTTGCGTGCGAAGATGTAGCTGGTGGGTCCCAGCAGTCAGGGGGAAACATTTTTTCGTGAAATACGGTGGCCCGTCCAATGGGTCCCCGCTGTCTAGTGGAGGAATAATTATTTTGCACGTAATAAGGAGGCACTTCCTTGTTGCGGCCGTGGACCCAGCTGTCAGCCTCTCCACGTACAGTCTACGTTCGATGGAAGCCGTTCTTGACCATGTTGACCACACCACGCCGAGAGCACTAGGGCGGTGGACAACGGCGAGGCCTAGGAAGGGGACGACGTGGAGCCGGGGAAGATGCGGCAGTGGATGCCCACACGTAGAGGAGTACGAGGGTTCACTGGTTCGCTGCGGTGTGAGGCTGCTGTCGCCGCAGAATAACAGGTTGTGTAGGTGAGTAGAGGTATGGCCTGGCTAGCGGTGGGAGTAGTAGGGTGCGGTGACGTCTCCGCCGCATCGCAGACGGCCACGGGAGGCAGGAGCACGAGGCACGACCGGTGCTGGTTTGGGAGGCTGGAGCAAGAAGACAGAGGTTGAAGAAGCACTACGGCCATTGGATGGACATCGTATGGTCACTGGAGCTAGAATCGTGCATATTGACTAAGTTGACAGAGACCTCCATCCCCGTCAACTTAGTAGGCCCACAAGTCAACCTGCCACTATACTGGGTCCCAGCTAACAAGGGGAGTATTCATTTTTTTGTGCGTAATAAGGAGGCACTTCCTTGTCTGCGAAGATATAGCTGGTGGGTCCGAGCTGTCAGTGGCGGTAACGTTTTCTTAGCGCAATACAAAGACCCTTTCGGTGGGTCCCCGATGTCAAGTGGAGGAATCATTATTTTGCGCGTAATAAGGAGGCATTTCCTTGCGTGCGGCCGTGGACCCAGCTGTCAGCCTCTCCATGTACAGTCCACTTCAGATGCCTGTCGGTTGTTGGCCACATTGTCCAGGCCGTGCCGAGAGCACTAGGGGGATGGGCGACGGTGAGGCCTAGGAAGGGAACGACTCGGAGGCAGGGAAGAGTCGGCAGTTGTTTCCCACGCGGAGGGGAGTACGACTGTACGAGGGTTTACTGGTTCGTCTGCCATCGCCAGAGAATAACATCAGGTGTGGGTGAGTAGAGGGATGGCTAGGCCAGCGATGGGAGTACAGTGGGGCGGTGAGGGCTGCGCGGCAGCACAGCCGGCCGCGGGGAGGAGGGAGCAGGCAGTCCCACCGGCGCTTGTTTGAGCGGGTGGAGCAGGAAGAGCAGAGATTGAAGAAGCACGACGGCCGTTGGATGGACATCGTACGGTCACTGGAGCTAGAATTGTTCATATTGACTAAGTTGACAAAGCCCTCCGTCCCCGTCAACTTAGTATGCCCACAAGTCAGCCTCTCACCATGGTAGGTCCCAGCTAGCAGGGGGAGTATTCATTTTTCTGTGCGTAATAAGGAGGCACTTCCGGTGGGTCCGAGCTGACAGCCTGGGGAACGTTTTTTCACGAAATACGGTGGTCCGTCCGATGGGTCCCAACAGTCAGGGGCAAACGTTTTTTTCGCGAAATACGGTGGCCCGTCCGGTGGGTCGCAGCAGTCAGGGGGGAAACATTTTTTCCACGAAATACTGGTGGCCTGTCCGGTGGGTCCCTGCTGTCAGGTGGAGGAATAATTATTTTGGGCGCAATAAGGAGGCACTTCCTTGCGGCTGCCATGGACCCAGCTGTCAGCCTCTCCACGTACAGTACTCTTCCGATGGAAGTCGGTCGTTGACCACATTGACCATGCCGCGCCGAGAGCACCACGGTGGTGGACGACGGCGGGGCCTAGGAAGGGGACGACGCGGAGCCGGGGAAGACACGGAAGTGGATGCCCACGCGGAGAGGAGCACAAGGGTTCACTGGTTCGGCTGCGGTGTGAGGCTGTCGTCACCGCAGAATAACAGGGGGAGTGGGTGAGTGGACGGATGGCCCGTCCAGCGGTGGGAGTAGTATGGGGACGGTGAGGCCTCCGCGGCAGCACAGTCGGCCACGGGAGGCAAGAGCATGTGGCACGACCGGCACTGCTTTGGGCGGCTGGGGCAAGAAGACCAGAGGTTGAAGAAGCACTATGGCCGTTGGATGGACATCGTTGACCACGCCGAACCGAGAGCACCAGGGCGGTGGACGACGGCGAGGCCTACGAAGGGAATGACATGGAGCCGGGGAAGACACGGCAGTGGCTGTCCACGCGGTGGACAGTACGAGGGTTGACTGGTTTGGCTGTCGTCGCCGGAAAATAACAGGAGGTGTGGGTGAGTAGAGGGATAGACAGTCCAGGGATGCGAGTATGATGGGCCTGTGAGGCCTACCCGGCAACACTGCCGGCCACGAGAGGCGGGAGCGGACGGTTCCGACAGCGCTGGTTTGGGCGGCTGGGGCAGGAAGATCAGAGACTGAAGAAGCATGATTGCCGTTAGATTGACATCTAACGGTCTAACGCTGGTAGAGTCGATTGTTGACTAAGTTTCTTTTTTGCGAAACCTTGTATACGCATGAACTTGGTAGGCCCACAAGTCAGCCTCCAAATCTGTGGCAGACAACATAAAGCCCATTAGCTATTTTTAATAATTTGCAGCCCATTTGGTAATTCTTAAGTAATTTATTACAGCCCATTTTCTGCCCAGGACCACGGTCAAAAATTTCAACCTTATTTTGCATATTTCGGTGGAGTCCGAACTGTTGTAATCCTGAAATGATAAACATTTTTTGAAGAACTTATTGATTTGCCAAAAAATCATTTTGTTTTTGTGAGCAAATAAGACGTGGGACAATTGAGTTGGTTTAAGGGAAAACCAGTGGTAAAAAAATCAGCGTTGGGTTGGAAAAAACAACAAAAATAAGGATGTAAATATGAAAAGGGAATTTCATGTGTTTTCAATATAATGATATGTGTATATGAACTAGTAAAACTATAGGTAGAGATTAGAAAACGGATGTAGGACATGCATTCCAAGAGGAAAATAGAACTGGGCTGTGTGTTTGATTCAGTAAAAAAACTGCCTGCGGATGTTGTAAGACAAAATATAACTAACGCTGGCGGGCCAGAGGCCAGTAGATACCTGCTGGATCTTTGTGCCCCGTTGTCATCATGGGCGGACCTGTTAAAAACAAAACCAACCCTGGTTTTTTATCGTGATAATAAGTGCATGCAGTTGTTTCAAAAAAAATTGGAGAACTGGGAATTCGAACGGCGGGTGCTCATGCTACCCATCAAATAAAAACCAGGTGCCTGAAAATTTGTTTTGAAACAAATGATTCATCTTTATATCCACGCCGACCCTCGGCATGATGGTTGGAAGCAAATGCAAGTTCATACCAAAAGATCGTTAACAACAATACCAACTTGCGGACGACAAGGTAGTACAACTACCTATACCTAACTAACTTATAATCTTTTTACTCCTGGCCCTAATGTTCATCTGGTAGAAAATATTGCAGAGGACCAGTTCCCGCTCCTTCTCTTGCTCCAGGTCCCAGAGGTGGTACTGGTGCATCACCCAGTTGGTCCTCTGCTGGTCGAAGTTCTTGTTGGTGTGCAGCACCAGAACCTTTTTTGCTGCCCGTCTGCCGGCCGTTGACCATCAGCGGCAAGGTATTGCCGGTCTTGTGCCACATCGCGTGCATGCCGCACTCCGACTGTATCTTGCGACGCGTCCACATGCCCCTTTTGAACGCCCTGGAATTGCGCTGGAAGACTTGCTTCCTTAGGCCACTCAGTGTGATACCTGCAGTATTGTGGAATACAGGTTTTAGTGTACGTAGTTGGCATTTTCATAACATCTTTGGCATGTTGCAGTCACTTGTTTCACTTTTTATTAACTGTCAAATTTTAATTGCTTCACCAGGTCTGCGTCTAAAAAGAAAAATAGAGCTATAAACAAAGGAATATGTTTGTGCAAGTAGACGGCCGATCGGTGTGTTACTTGGAAGTTTCCCAGGTTGGGTGTAGCATATGCTGTGCTCGCTGTCGATGGTTCGTATGAACAAATCGATGAGAGACTGAAATCTTGCGTTGTCAGCAATCACTTTGGCCTCAAGGTGCTCGATCAGCTCCTGATCCATGGGATCGAACTTGACGCCAGCCGGCATCACCGGCCAATCCTTCTTCGACTTGCATTGGTAATTCTAGTTATATGGTACTCAATGTATGATCAATCGACTGTTTTAAGTGAATGATGAAAGATTTCGACAGATAAGTGGTACTCCAAATCTGAAGTCCAGAATACCCAAATACTCTGCCGGGATTCTTGTGTCACCTCATGCGCAGCATGTTGTCACGTCAATTCAATGTGTGGACATGATGAATAATTTGACCAACGTATACTAGTACTGCTACTGTACTACTTACTAGTCGTATTTAGTGTCACAATTTATACATAGGTTTAACTAACAAGTACGCACTTGAAGCCTAAGTCATATATATATATATGGCTTCTGCAAAGCATCTCCATCATCATTATCAGTACATCCTACGCAGGTGAGTTACGATGCACTTGATCCCAAGAAGGTATCTATCCTTCAAACCAGAGGAGGGCTTCAAATAACAACAGTACATAATATCCAACAAAAGAGGGTCATGCTACAGTAGCAGAATACATGGCTCAGTCTAGATATCAGCATGAATCAAGTTGTGCATATTTGCTGTTGGCATGAACCACATTGCCGCATGTCGGGTTTGCAAAAGCCATCCATCGCATGGAAGCTTGATGCGTTTCACACACTGAAGATTACCTAGCAACAAGCTGTGTCGACGAATCTCTGGATATGGTGATTCATGAAACCCATGGTATGATGTATAAACACAGCCCCCCTCGCGAATGGAAGTTGAATAGCACAGTAATCATCGCTGGTGATATGATCGATGATTGGTTGGATGATCGGATAATTGAGCCCGAGGAACAAGGAGTGGTTGCCGAGGCTGTAAACACGCCTCTAGTTGAATACGCCTAGCCCAACGGAGCTGGGATCTTTCTCGAACATGAAGCAGCCATAGCCATCAATGTCACGAATGCCCCACGCATTGTACTGCATGTGGTTTGATGTAATGGTTTGGTCAATTTGGTACGTGCGAATGAGCATCAAATGAACGTCATGAGTCGAACGAGCGATAAACCACCACCCATCGGCTGGTATGATTCCAGGTCCTGGAACCATGAAGGCCAGCGCATTTGCGTCTGCTACAACAATTCAAATTGGAGACCAAAAGGACAAAAATAAACAATCATGTTCAGAGTATGTGTGGAATTAAGATTATTATAACAGTGACACATATCATAGATAGAGAATTGCAATGCCATGGTCATAATCATACCCCAAGTTAAAAAAATAAGCCAATGGCTTTCATATTCTAGCAACATGTCATGGTTCAAACATCATGTAACAATGAGAAGAAAACAGCTATGACAGCGCCTACTGATATTCTACCATAACACTTACTACTACTGTTCTCATATCAACTCTAAGCAATAACATGAGTTGTTATAAAAATCTTGTAAACGAGAGTAACATATAGCAATAATGATGTTATGCTCATAATATGTATTGTAACAATCATTAGATGCCAATTGTTCTCATATCAACTCTAACAATAACATGTGTGGTCATAAAAATCTAGGAAATGAGAGGGACACATAGCAATGATGTGGTTATAGACATGCTATGCATTCTAAATTTGTAACAAATGAACACGCAGTCATATTCATAAGGTAAATATGAGATGAGATAGAACAATTACACGACGATAGATTCCACCAGTATAGGCAGCCAATCTGTGCGTCGACCGCGTAAACGATGCCATCGTGCACTATAGCATCAGACATAAATGTTGCCTCACAGGATTGATGATGAGCCAAAACCATGTATGGCGATCGGATTCTAGATAGATTAATCCCATGTTGAACAAGGCATGAGCTTGTTATCCATGTAGTCTTCTGATGGTGTGGGAACTTCGCAGGTTACAACTTTCTGCAAATAGAGGTCGAGCCAAAAGCTTGACGCGTATCGTGCGTAGTAGGCAGGAGTGTCCGGCGGGCCGCGAGGCTCGATGTCGGCGGTATCCAACGATGTAAGGGTGATCTCTCGCTGGGTGTAGATATCCACGAGATGCCACGGACTACCGGTGTGGTGGATGAGGACAATCCAATTGGCCTTCATGCCTGCCCAGTAGTGGCCGCGCATGAAGGATAGGTGGACGGGTAGTGGTAGCATGTCGAGGGGAACCACGGCAACCTCCGTAGGATCATCAAGTTAGTGTCTGGGCCACCTGCGAGGATCAGGCATCAACAATCAGGGTGTCTTGAAAAGAGCCGGCCGGTTGCAGACGAGTAGACGGTACAAAGACACCGAGCATGCGGCCAGACGGACGGTGCTGAGTAGGTCCATACGACTACAAAGCTGCTCCAAGAGAACATCGGGGAGGGAATTCCAATCGCAGCTCTGCGTGTCAGTCGGTTCTGCCATTGGGGTTTTCGGTGCCTGCGAGCCAGCGGGGAAGTGGATTCGGGCGGGCGAGCGAAGAAGCTTCTCCTCGTGTGGCCGAGCAGTGAGC
>NC_041387.1:302298240-302361883 GCF_002162155.2 Triticum dicoccoides
GGTACGCGCGAGCTACCAAGGAAGATGGCGTGGGCGGGCGAGAAGTGAGCGGGGGTAAATGGTGTGCGGCCGACGATGGGGAAGAGAGGAGGAAGAAGAGTGGAAGACGGGGAAGAAAGTGCATTAAATCTCCATTCTACTAGTACTACTACCAGGATATACCGTCCTTCGGAGTGTAAATAGTTACACTAATGTCATGTGGGTCTACCACAAGAGGGCCAATATGTCAGTTAATGGAGGACAAAGGTTCGTAGGCGTATTTGCGGAAGCGTGCTCTACTGGAAAACATGATGGCAGTACTGGGTAAGGCTGATTTAGTAACTACAACACGCTGGTTCAGCTTATTAATTACGTGTCCCATCTGCTGCAGCGTCTATTGTCAGTTCACTGTGAGGACTAGTTGAATAGTTCTCTCTGACCGAGATGGGGAATAATAGATCAAGAGGACTTCCTTTCTACAGTATCCCTATGTCTCTACGCTCACTTCACTCATTTTGCTCCGTACCTAGTCACTTGTTGAAATCTGTAGAAAGAAAAATACTCCATATTTGGGAACAGAGGGAGGCTTTTACTCCGTACTATTTGGGAACAGAGGGAGTATCACAATATGGAGGGAATAGAGGAATCTTGAAATATGAACATGTCAATGGCAGGGAGTAAGCCCCATGCATGCATGCATGCATGCATGCAACATGCAACACTCACATGTACACATGGACGCACGCAACACTCACGCACCCATGCGGCACACAGCACACGATGCAACACACACAACTCACGTTCAAGTGCTCAACCTACTCCCTACGTCCGTGAAAGACTGTAAATTTAGAGATTTACACATTGACCAGGGCATAATTAACACCCAAAAGTAGCAGACTTATGTGTGCATGCGACCATTGAGATAAGAAGATTAAATGAAGGCCGTTGCATGATGTAATTAAGGATAGACATGTAGCCTATACCTACAGCACAAGTTGGTGCATTAGTCAATCAATATCGATTTAGATTAAAGGCTAAATGCATTGGAAGTGTAGATGCACATTATGTACCACACTCTTTGTTTTGTAGACGATGTACACTCTTTGTTGGAAGACCGAGGGAGGACACATGCATGCACTCACATACACAGCCAGGGTGGTTCGCACGCAAGGGTTGGACTCGTGTCACGCTGGCGTAAAGTTTTGTTTAACTGATTTCTTTGCTCTGCCAACTGACAGGTGGGACCCAGAAACCAGGTGACAATTTAACCAGTCAACAAACTGCCACGTCGACTATGTGGATGGTCAGTAGGGTGCAATACAGTGCTCTACAATGAGCTAGTGATCGTATAATGGCTGCAAAACTATATATAGTGACCGTAAAGAGCGTATTGTTACATACGTTGACCCCCAGTGTATTTTCTCGTTTTAAGTTATGCCATATTAATCAGAAAGGATGCAGTATGGACTACTACTAGTACTAGTACTCCTTTGATGTGTCCCATCAACTCGCCGAACGAGGAGAAGCTTACTTACTACGCCTCTCCCTCGCCCACATGCGCGGTGGTTCGCAGGACGAGGAGAGGGTTTTGACCACAGAGCCCTCTCCCTCTCCCTCCCTCTCCCTCTCCCTCGCCCTCACCCTCGCCCTCGCGGTGGACGTGCAGCAGTTCAATCGGTGTTAGATTGCCAGAAGCATATTGTACTGTAGTATCATCATTGTTGGACCTTCCGAAGAGGCGAAGAGCCAAGTGCAAGGTTCACACGAGTACAAACTGTTGAACCTCCCGAACAGGCAAAGAGCCGAGCGCAGGGTTTTATAGGAGTTGTCGTCCTAGTATGAGTGTACTACAACTATAGCGAATGATGCTACTGTATGATGCCGCCACGTCACGTATATCCAAAGCTGGGCCACCTTTTTTTCTCAAAGAGTGTGTTGGAGCCCGTGCAACAACCACACAAGTTGCACGTACACATAACACATTTACTAGTAATAAATTCTAAAGGACAAATGCCACTATGCCACACAAGTTTATCTCCAATTCATGTGATAAATTTGTGCACGACTAGTCTACATATATTCACAGTGCTACTGTTCACAATTACCGTACTCCACTTACACATTATAGATGGGCTACATGCATGTCCTCCTCCAGGTTCCAGTCCCAGGTGTTCTTCATGGATGGCACGATCCATAGCGGTGGGCAACGGGAATCATTGTCGCAGCTTTCTAGTCCGGTTCCACACGATGGAGACTCATCCAAGCTGAAGCGGCATAAATCAGGGATAGCGTGTCCCAGCATGTCTTTCATCAGGCGGTCCGCAATGAAGACAAAACCATGCTTCATGAAAGGCAGGCCTTCCGTGTCATGCACGGAAGGTGGCATCCGCTTCACAATGGGGTAGCTGTCCCCGATGAAAAGCGAGTACCCTCCAAGAGTGTTCCTCGGCACCCACGTAGCATCACAGGGGTCGAACTCGGCGCCGTTCATCTGGTACATGCGGCATCCCAGATCTAGACACATGGTGACGTACATAGTCAAGGTCCATGCATAATAATGTTGTGATCAAATATGGCGGTCAGTAATACTATGCAGAAAATAGTACTACTCCGGTATAGAGGAAGTAAAATAACTGGCTTATTATATATAGCCACTCTTGGCTACATGGATGAGATAGTAAGACATGGAAAAACAAAAATGGTGGCAGCTAGTGGGTTCTAGTCTTCAAGGGCCTAGCTAGCTATACGTGTCCTCCAAGGTAAAAAGTAGTCCTACTAGTACTACTAAGTATACTACTAGTACAACAATGAAAGAGAAGGCGAGATGGTTAAAAAATGGAATACATGGGTAGATGGTGAAGGTCCGATCGTGGTAGATTGTGTGACCATGTTGCACATCAATGGTACCATGGGTAACGACTGCTAAGATAGTTGATCCCAATATGTCAAAGTCAGCTACAAGGTTCTAGGTTAGACCGAATCACGGATTCAAATGCACATCTAGGATCGGCGATCTTATTTTGATCGGGGGATGACTGGTCCCTGCAAAATAATGGAGTACCGTTAGGGATGCAAATGATGGTTTGTGCATTCCGTTTGTAATCTCTCGTACCGTAGGATGGCAACCAGATGAAACAAGTCCCCTGGCTTGTCATCGTGAAGATGCGGACTAGATGGCGCATGGCGTCTTCGAACGTGTAGGGGTACAAATCTGTCGTCTCCAACATGCGGCAACCTCTGTCGTTACTGCGTCTTGCATTGATGGCAATCCTTATGTCGAACACCGCGATGAAATAGTAATCGTCGTAGCCGCGTCGCTTTGTCGGTGGGTCCACAATTGCTATCTTCTTCAATCTTATGTAGGCATTATCATACGTATTCAAGCCCAGCCAGTCCGGAAGGCCGATCCAAATGGTGGAGAAGGGGTCTACCGGAACGGCCGCACTACTGTGGATGTTGTGCAAAATGATGGTGGTATCCGGCCGGAGGTATGAAAACCAATCTTCATTGGCACCAACCCATACCTATATATAAGACGGTGGGCAGCGGAGAAATTACGGGATGGAAATGGAATAACTAAGTACTACATGATCAAACTCCATTACTGACCTGCTCATCGGACAAAATCTGACTACCTCTCAACATCGGCAACTCTAGCGGAGTCAACATGCAACCATGGCCAGGGAGTGGTGGACTGTTCGAAGGATTGTCCCATAGAAGAACCTTCTCCTCGAGGACGCATGGAAGACTAACAAGCATGGCCTTTTCCCAAGCCTGTTTAAGCAGCGTCTTGAAAAAGTTGGTGTAGGAAGCACCGAGTCTTGCGGCAGTGAGGACGTCAGAGCGGCGTGTGATTTCTCCCAGAGGATCACCGTCCAAGGTGTCCCAGCCTCGACGAGGAGGAGAACCATCTGGCGAATCCATGGGAGCAGCGACAAACTGCCTTCCATGGGGAACTGGCGAGGAGGAGATAAGAGCGTAGTAACCGGAGGGCCTCGTCCCTTCCAACTGTAGATCGTTCCTCAGCGAAGGTGTGAGGCTATTATTTACTACTAGTACTAGCATTATTGAATGTTATGGGATTGCATTATACTTTAAATAATAGCACTAAGAAATTTTTGGCACTAGGTAGTAGTTTTTGGCGTGGATTAAGAAATTTTGGGTATGTTTTTGCCATTTTTTGTACACGCCAACTACTGTCAAAAAACGTCTTACATTATGTGACGGAGGAGTACGTACTCATACTGTAGCAGTACCAGTAATACTTTTCTCAACTAGTAGTGTGATGTACTGTACTTCTAGTCTAGTCTAGTATAGTGCACTAGTTTTGAACTCTTGAATCTCAGGGCCAAGGAGCTATTGTTGGAAGTGGAGGGTACTACTGTTCTGTAGAACCATCGCTGTACTATCAATGCAAGGGAAGTACACCTGTGTAGTGGCCTAGTGGATACTCTCGGTGCTATATTCAGCCGCTCCTCTCACGTAGGAGTAGCTGGCCTACTCAGCCGATCCTCTCAAGCACACACTAGCAGCTTGTTTATCAGCGACCGTTACTGCGGGGGCAGAACATTTGAGTTATTTGATATAGAGAGACTAGGCTTTTCGCTTCCATTTGTGGAGGTGTAATGGATCTCGTCGAACTTTGTTAGTAGTTCCTTATTATGAATGAGATGAAGCAAATCTTTTGCCTGCATTTAAAAAAACACGTCAAAAGGAATTTCTTTTATAGTAGAGCCGATAATGGAGTCAAGTCCATGCATGCAACGCCACAAGCTACAGAGTAGTAGTAGAGCACTTTACGTACGGAGCCATATTGCACAGTTCCCAATGCCCCGCCAGGCTTTTCCGGCTCCTCGGGCTTAATTGGGAGGCACTAGTTTAAATATGCTACTAGCTGATGAGGAAGCTGCAAGCGAGGTGCGGCTAGGGCGAGCACGCGAGCCACGAGATGCTGGGAAGGAAAACCCATTCACGTGGCTACGCTATCCAGTGCACGCTGATTGTGGGGCCGCACGTCCGTTTGTCTTCAAAACTCAAACTACCCGTGTAAAATATGGCTCGCAGCGAAGTGTAGTAGTACTATTTAAAAAAAGGCCGTCGTGCGTTCGGCTGGGATCGAACCCACAAAACGAGGTATACACTCCCGCGACCACTAGTACTACTCGGTGGAGTACAAAGCAACCTAGGATCGCCTGTTGTCGCTAGTAGTACGTACATTGTTCCTTACAAAAAACCACTAAAATGCCAAGAAACTATTACCACTTGCATACGTGGCAGACTTAAGATAAGAATACCTTATCAACCATTGCACATGCTCTTATCAACAAAAATCCTTGAGTGACCTCCTACCTATGGCCCGTCCACCTAGTCATCCTCGGCCATGGGACGCAGCTACCGCCGCCGGCAGAAGGCGAGGTCAAAACCGCCGGCGGTGCGGAGCCCATGTTGCGGTAGCCCGGATGCCAGCTCCGTCCGGCACTCGCGGCCGCTAGCTAGCCAAGATAGCTCCGTCCAGCTTCTTGTCTGCAAGGTTTGCTAGCTAGATTGGCACGGCAGCGCGGCGGCTTGCTCGCGCGCGCCGCGCTCAGGCCAGCCATCTGGCTCGAGCAAAGGCCAGCGCGGTGGCTTTCTCACTCGTGAGTCACGCTCGGGCCAGCCTGCCAACCCGTGCAGAGGCCAGCGCGGCGTCCGGCCCGTCCGGCGGAGCGGCGTCCAACTCGCTCATCACCGGCGCCACCGACGAACACACACCAGTACTGTTTGAAGTAAGGTTCGGGAAAAATAATGATTTGAGGGGGAATAACATGATAGAAGGTCAGATGTGGGTCCCTCATGTCAACGGTCAAACAAAATGTGTTGGTTTAAGCTGCCTCGTCAGCACGGACGTGTGGGCCAACCCTGTCATAAATGGGTTTAAACGAACCTAATCGGTAGGAGTACTAGGTAGTAGTTTTTGGCGTGGATTAAGAAATTTTGGGTATGTTTTTGCTATTTTTTGTACAATAGATTCTTCCTAGGGCTGGTTGAAAGTGGTAGTTTTTTGTTAAATACTCTACATATTGTAAGTAGGAGTGAAAGTTAAGCTTTGGAAGCCAATAAGCAAGGCTAGTTACATAGTGCATATGTGTACATGATTGAAAGTAAATATCAACCATGAGTGACTAATATCTTGATGGAAAACTCGAAACTATGGAATACTAGGAAAAAAATGCATGGTTGGAAATACTAGCAATGTTCATGTCTTTTGCAATGAATCATAATTAGAATAATACTTATTCACAAACTTGGTACAAAACACTCTAATTTTGATATACATATGTTTCAATTAGAATATATTCCTTGGGCTGCTTTGGTGAGGTCAGGGAGGGATGTAGTTGGTTTTAAGATACTAATTATGGGTTTTTGTGCAAATTGGTAGACAAGTGGGATGTTGGTGAGAAAAGGCAACTTACCTCACAATAATTATATGTAGATCTAATGGTCAGAAACGACGGATGGCAGACACACCAGCATCACCAACTTAGTCTTGTGTAGGAGCACTAGCAAGATCCGTACATTCCATGGAACATCAAGATGCATTTTTTTATAAAACACTTGTTGTGATTGACCCTTGCGGGAGTAATCCCATGTGTAAAAACTAATGATATCTCGAGAAATATGAGATAAGGTGAAGAGGAGTGGGGTTTGGTGGTGGTTGGTGGTCGGACTGAGCGGAGGCATGGGGATTGACAACATCGGCAGCGGCCACGAGGCCAGTTTGTTCCAGAGGCTTCCTTTCTTAATTGCTCAACAATGAGGTTTGTTGGAGATAGGGATGAACGAGGGAACGCCTTGTCTGCAAATTTGGAGAGGGGTGCGGGTATCTTTTAGTTTAATTTCCATCCGTCAGATATAGATCGGACGGTCTATATTGCAAGATGGCACACGTACCATCATCACCACCTCGGTTTTTTATAAGAGAAGAAATATAAATAAGGAGATACAAACGTATTACCGATACTTGCTTCTGTAAACTAGCATCTACATTCTATTCAACGCCTCGGCATGTGGGGCCTTAGCACAATGACTTCTCGACTGTGTAAAACAAAGATTTTCCCGTCGCCGACAAGGAGGGGGTGATGACGGTGCGCTTTTTGGCTTGCTCTAGTCCTAGTAGTCATACAAGGTGGTCTAATCACGTGTAGACTTATTCTTTTTCACGTCTCATGTTTGCCGTACTGCCATGACTATTGATGAATAGACGGTAAGTTATTCAGGGGAAACCCTTGATGAGCGTGTTTGCGAGAGAGAGAGAGAGAGAGAGAGAGAGTGTGCATGTGTGATATGTTAGAGACTGAGGCAATGATAACAGATTCTTTGTCTCTATGTGTGTGGAGGATAGAGAGAGACATGTACATGGGGCTTTGTGTTGTGTAACGTGGAGACACATATACATAATTAGAGAGTGAGTGTGTGAGATACACATGCGGACATGGGGAGAGATGAGCATCCAGATAAATGGGTGTTTGTGCGTGTTTGTGTGTGTTTGTGCACGCGTTTGTGTGTGAGAGGGAGATAGTGTACGTGGAGTAGAGAGACCACTGATGATGTAAACCTAGTATAAGGGAAGGGGAATGGTGTGACATGTGTAGTAGCGGGATAGCACGGGTGCGGGCTGGGGGAGTAGACTATTTGGAAGAGACATCGAGTGTGCGTGTGGGAGAGGGGTGTGGGAGCGAGATAAAGAGAGAGATGGCGACGGAGAGAGAGAGAGAGAGAGAGAGAGGAAGAGAGGGGGCGAGAGGGGTCGTTTGTGTCCATAAATGGCGTATAGATACGGAGACAATGTTGATGTTGTCCGAAATTGGCCTATGAACGGAGACGCAAGGGAAGCGAGTCATCGTGTGTGTGATAGGGACTTCATGTGAGATCTAGAATAGATGGTGTAGAGAACAATGTGCGAAATCGAGAATGATTATACATTGGGGAGCTATGCAAAGAGTCACGACATATATGTATGCAGGGAAGGAGCTGGGGCGGGTCCGCATGTGGGAGAGATAGAAAGAGGAGAGTGGTGCACAGGGAGACAAAGTATGCTTGTTTGCAGTGGGGGTGGTGTGTGAGGTGAGTGCGCGAGAACCACATAACTAGGGAGATAGATGTTTGGGGGCGACGTTTTGTGTGAATGGGAAATATACACTCTACATAGTGCGTGTGCTTCGGTAAGAGAGATAGCGGGAGACCTAGAGAGTGAGGGAAGAGATGTGTGCATGCCCGAGAGACAAAGTGATAGAGACCTATGTTGGGGTCCGGACTTTACAAGAGAGAGGGGAGCTAATGTGCTCGTGTGTTGGTGTTTGGGGGAGAGAACAACTTCTCTATGTGTGTGTGTGTGTGTGGTGGTGGTGGAGGTGGGGGGTGGGTTGACTTTAGATAAAGAGTGATGTGTCTATATTTGAGGGACTTTAGCGTAATTGAGATATTGTGCACTCATGGTTGATCCATTTGTTTCACAGTTTGTACTATGAGATAATGATACTTTTGAACATGCTTGATATACCTTGATGTACCAGAATTACAAACCTAAGATTAGAATTTTGGAATTCGACTCCATCATTAGCTTTTGTAATTCATTTAAACGGAGGTACATTTTTTAAGCCGGGCTTTCGTGATTTCAAATTCATATATCAAACCTAGAGATATACACATACGGGCATGTTCAAACTTTATAATCATCCACTTTATTCATACACATACACATTTTTGCTTTTGTCATCATATTTAGGATAAACACATTTGGAATTTCGTTTGAATTGTACCGTATGATGGTATTTGCTTGTAGTAGCTCAATGATCCATATTTGAATTGAAAACTTGCACATTTTTTTGCGTGCAAAACAAAAAATTGTCGGCCATGATATCATAGTCGGCCGTATGAGAGCAGAATACTTATAATTTTAGGCGCCAAAAGCTTTCAAACTTCCCGCTCACATTGAAATATCACGAGCCCGAAAGTTTGCCCTATGATATTCCTGTTTTACCCCTACCACATGAACGGAAAAGGGTTGCTTTGGTAACTCCATTGTTTTACCCTCTTTGCCCCCAACATTCTTCCCCAGAGCCCCTCCCCTTCCCCTCTCCGACCCCCACAACCACGGCAAGCCGCCGAATCTAGTCCTCCGCCGCAGCGATGGACCTCACACCCCGCCGGATCTACCATCCGCACCTTGGAACCCCCAACAGCCAACTCACCACTTCATCGGAGCCGCTTCAGCGACTGGCTTGTCCACCGCTCCAGATCTCCTTGACCGCCATCATGGTCCACCACACCGGATCTACTTAACCGGCGCCCTCCACCACAACGTAGGCCCTTCACTGACTCCCTCGTCCGCCCCTTTAGCTGGTGAGGGAGTCCTGGATTAGGGGGTATCCGGACAGCCGGACAGTGTACAACGTCCGGACTATTGAAGCGTGAAGATACAAGACTCAAGACTTTGGTCTGTGTCCGGATGGGACTCTCCTTTGCGTGGAAGGCAAGCTTGGTGATCCAGATATTATGTTTCCTTCCTTGTAACCGACTCCATGTAAACCCTAGCCCTCTCCGGTGTCTATATAAACCAGAGAGGTTGGTCCTTAGAAGGCCGATCACAATTACAATCATACCATCATAGGCTAGCTCTTAGGGTTTAGCCTCTACGATCTCATGGTAGATACTCTTGTACTACCCATATCATCAATATTAATCAAGAAGGAAGTAGGGTTTTACCTCCATCGAGAGGGCCCGAACCTGGGTAAACATCTGTGTCCCTTGCTTCCTGTTACCATCAGCCTTGACGCACAGATGGGGACCCCCTACCCGAGATCCGCCAGTTTTGACACCGACATTGGTGCTTTCATTGAGAGTTCCTCTGTGTCATCGCCGCAAGGCTCGATGGCTCGTCTCATCATCAAGGACGACATTTCCTTGGAGGCAGCTCTGGCTGTAGGCCAGACGCTCCGATTCGGCGGCTTTATCATGGCCGCCCCGGCGGCGGTAGCGCTGACAATGGCGTCTCGGGTCATCAATCATAACCTTCGCGTCAGTTTGGAACTTGCCAAATAGATGGATCCGATGGAGCTCTCCGCCATTAATGAGCTCTTGGATCGCATCACCGCACTGGGAGTCGCTACGAACTATGACCGGATTGGGCTTAAACCCGATCGAAGGGACATCAGGTCCCCGACGGCCACCCATGAGATAGCGATAGTGGAGGAACCGCACGCGGATTGTCCCTCAACTTTGAGGACGAATTATGTTCGGATCGCCCAACTCCTTGAGCCAAAAACCAGCTCTAAGGAAAACATGACCCAGGTCCCGGACTTATAATCGAGCATTGGGCCAAAGAAATTGGGCAGCGCTCCGGATTCCGAGCTGTTAAGCTCGGAACCGCCTGCGCCCTTGGGCGTTAGATCAGATCAAAATCCGGATTCTGCTAACAACACCTACCTGGACTTAAACTGTCTCTCCCGCATTAGGCAAGAGCCCCAGGAAACTATACATCACTACTGGGCCAGATTCCTCCTTGCGCTTAACAAGATCAAGGACTGCCGTGTGGAGAACATGGTCTCACTCTTCTGCGAAAACTGCACGGACGAAGGACGCCTCAATGCTATAAGCCGCCGCGACATAGTACGTTTTGCGGACTTGGCAATCATAGTACGAAAGTACTGTGTGATGGAGAGCGCTTGGAAAACCCAAACAGAATTCTGGGATAGTACTGCTCTCACCAAGACCTTTGTCCGAACTAAACGGGCAAACTTTCGTATGTCGTCCGATCCAATCCCCAAGAAACCAAAGCCCACCCCAAGGCGGGGATCCGTAATGGAAGAATGGCTCGATGGGCCATGTAAGCTCCACAGTACTCCGGATACAATACTGACTCATAGCCTTAGGGCATGTTGGATACTCCGAGAGGTGGCAAAAAGTGGCGAGGATTTTCTTGTGGGCCATAAAATGGAACAACATCCTGCCAGCTGACACAATACGGTACTAATAGTCTTCCAGACTTTTGCCTCGAACAACAGGCGCAAGCGGGCTCGTCGAAGCTCCGCAGAAATTTGCCATGTGGTGAAGATAAACCCCTGGAACGACACTGCTATAACTTTCATTGCCAGTGATGAACCTCGATTCCAGACTGTCCGGGCACCGGCCGCTCTGGTCCTTAGCCCAATCGTGGACGACTTTCGGCTCACCAAAGTACTCATGGACGGCGGAAGCGGATTAAACTTGATCTATGAGGAAATGCTCAACAAGATGGAAATTGATAAAAGGCCGCATCGAGCAAAGCGGCACCACATTCAGGGGAATCATCCCTACTCGGGAAGCGTGGTGCGCGGGAAAAATCACACTCGATGTGGTATTCGGCACCCCGGAGAATTATAGGTCCGAAGAAATCACATTCCAAGTGGCTCCCTTTAGCAGCGGATACCACGCCCTTCTAGGGCGGGACGCATTTACAAGCTTGCAAGCTATACCCCATTACGGGTACATGAAGCTTAAAATGCCCGGACCCAACGGAATCATCACTCTAGCCAGTGATCCGGACGTCGCACTTCGCGCCGAAAACAAAACCACAACACTAGCCCTGGAAGCATTATCTGAAGCCCTAGCAGCCGAAGAGTTAACAACACTGCGGGCCACCATGGACAGGGACGACGTGATACTCGACAAGCGACCCAAGTCCACCTCATTTAAACCGGCAGACGAGATAGTCAAATTCCAAGTCCACCCAACGGACCCCACGAAGACAGCATCCATCGGGACACAGTTCAGCCCCGCGATGGACGCTGCAGTGCGTGATTTCTTACGCGAGAATTGGGACATTTTCGCCTGGCACCCTTTGGACATGCCAGGCATCCCACGCCGGTTGGCCGAACACAACCTCAATATACTAAAGGGATACAAACCGGTGAAACAGACTCTAAGTCGGTTTTCAGAACCCAAACAACAAGCCATGGGGGAAGAGCTAGCCAAGGTACTTTTCTCGACGCATACTCCGGATACCATCAAATAAAGATGGTATAGTCTAACCAAGCTGCAACAACTTTTATAACGCCATATGGCCCTTTTTGCTTCAACACTATGCCCTTCGGGCACAAGAATGCCAGCGCAACCTATCAACGCATGATTCAAACATGCCTGGAAAAACAAATCGGCAAAACAGTGGAAGCATATGTGGACAACGTGGTCATAAAAACTAGACACGTCGAAACCTTAATAGATGTCTTGAGGCTTACATTCGATAACCTCCGGACATACGACATCAAGTCGAATCCGGAAAAATGCGTTTTTGGTGTCCCCTCGGGGAAGCTGCTGGGCTTCATTGTTTCCAATAGAGGAATCGAAGCCAATACAACAAAAATTCGAGCTCTGTCGCAGTTGGCTATACCAACAGACCTCAAGCACATCCAGAAGCTAGCTGGATGTGTGGCCGCTTTGAGCCGCTTTATATCCAGGCTAGGAGAAAAGGCATTGCCTCTTTACCGCCTCCTTCGGCGCACCGAACACTTCATACGGATGGATGTAGCCGCGGTCAGACTCGACGAGATAAATACCTTATTGGCCAGTAATCCAGTGCTAATAGCGCCAAACATCGGCGAACCTATGCTACTATACATAGCTGCAACACATCAAGTGGTAAGCGCAGTGCTCGTTGTCGAACGAGAGGTGGACGGATACAAATTCCCGCTTCAAAAGCCGGTTTATTACGTATCCACGGTCCTCACACCATGCAAATCCCGATACCCACACTATCAAAAAATAGCATACGCGGTCTTCATGGCATCCCGCTAACTAAGACACTACTTTCAAGAGTGCTCGATTACCGCCGCTTCCGAAGTACCACTCAATGACATAATTAATAACAATGATGCTACGGGCCGGATTGCTAAATGGGCTATCGAGCTCCTTCTGTTCGACATAATATACAAACCACAGCGAGCCATTAAGTCGCAAGTACTAGCTGACTTTGTCGCCGAATGGACAGAAGCCGAACTCCCTATAGAGTACGACGCGTACTCCAACTAGATCATGCACTTTGACGGCTCCAAAATGCTGGCCGGACTGGGAGCAGGGGTAGTCCTGACGTCTTCCATTGGGGACACGGTCCAGTACGTCCTACAAATATTGTACAAAGACTCCGGCAATGCAGCCGAATATGAGGCTCTCTTGCATGGTCTTCGGATGGCAGTCTCTATGGGCATCCAACGCCTGGAGGTGCACGGGGATTCGAACCTCGCAATATCACAAATAAATGGAGACTTTGATGCCAAGGATCCGAAAATGGCGGCCTATCATAATGCTGTCCTCAAAATGTCAGCTCGGTTCGAGGGTCTCGAATTTCACCATGTGGCTCGAGAAAACAATCAAGCGGCGGACGTCCTCGCCAGCATCGGCGCCAAACGCGACCCTGTCCCACCTAATATATTTCTGGAAAGGCTGTTCAAGCCATCCGTAATATGGGAAGGGGACTCCGGCAATACCAGCACGGATCCGAACACACCCCCAGACTCCGAACCATCAAACACAATCGGAGGCCCTGCCACCAAAATAACATCTTCGGCCCATGAAATCATGGCCGTAATTGCCCCATGGACCGAGCCTTTCTTGGCCTACTTAATAGGCAGGAGCTCCACGAAGACCAAAATGAAGCACGCTTTATAGTACGGCGTTCTAAAGCTTACAAAGTCCACGAAGGGGAACTCTACAAGAAAAGCACGACCGGAGTGCTCCAAAGGTGCATCTCCGAAGAGGAAGGGTGGCAACTCTTGGCTGAAATCCATGCGGGACTAAGAGGACACCACGCCGCAGCTCGGGCGCTAGTCAGCAATGCCTTCCGTATAGGCTTCTATTGGCCGACGGCCCAAGCAGACACACAGGACCTTGTCCAACATTGCGTCGGCTGCCAGCTCTTCGCCAATCAGAGTCATATGCCCCCTACCGCTCTCCAAACAATCCCCATAACTTGGCCCTTTGCGGTCTGGGGCCTGGACATGGTCGGACCTCTTAAAGGGGAAGCCATAAGAAAAAATACTTATTGGTCATGGTGGACAAATTCACCAAATGGATAGAAGCCAAACCAGTAAAAACGGCCGAATCCGAACCAGTAATAGACTTCATATCCGGGGTCGTACACTGGTACGGTGTCCCCCACAGCATCATCACTGATAATGGATCAAATTTCACAGCCGATGAAGTGAAAACATGGTGCGGCAAAACTTGGTGCGGCAAAATGGGGTCAACTACGCTTCCGTCTACCACCCCCAAACAAACGGCTAGGTCGAACGGGCAAATGGTCTCATCATGAGCGGCATAAAACCCAGACTAGTGCGATCTTTAACAAAATCAGATACACACTGGGTAGAGGAGCTCGACTCCGTACTCTGGGGGCCGCGGACCACACCGAATTGCACCACTGGATATACACCATTTTCATGGTGTACGGTGTGGAAGCAGTACTAGCCTGCGATATAATACATGATTCGCCATGGGTACGCATGTACGAAGAGAAGAAAGCCGAGTTAGATCGGCAGGATAACTTGGATGCCCTGGAGGAGGAGCGCGATGTCTCAAAAGCCCGTTCCGCATTCTATCAGCAGTAGGCTCGACGATGTCAAAGCAGAGAAGTGCGGGCCAAAACTTACAATATTGGCTAGCTCGTTCTACGCCTACCGGAGAAGGAGAAGGACAAACTCAAACCCAAGTGGGAAGGTCCCTTCGTCATCGAGAAAGTTCTCACCGGAGGAGCGTACCGTCTATGTAATGCATCCGATAACAGAATCGAGCTGAACACATTTAACGCGGCCAGACTCCGGAGATTCTACGCCTAACGCCGAACTCAGTGTTCGTCTCCTTACCCCTCCTTTTTAATTATGCTCCACCCCTTTTCTCTCCTTTCTCGACCCTTTTTCTCTTCACACAAAGTATTTAATACAGTGCGGACTCCCGGATCATTCCGGTTGTACTATGTGTGTAAGCTGTACCTAGGGGCTTCCTATTCAGAAGCTAGACATAATTACTTTAAATGTCTTTTTGCCCATCGCACATGCGTTCTTTTTCCATATGTGCCTTTTCTTCACCATTATATGCATCGATATGACTTAAGACGTGGCCAAGCTGGGTTGCCTGGCTCTTGTGTTTATGCCCTACGTTCCGGTTAATTCGGCTAGGGCATAAGGGGAGCACCTCTGCGATTATTACTGCCGGTTAAGCCGGATGTGTACCTCAGACTGGGTGAAGCTGAAAGCTAGTTTCCTTAAGAGAATATTCAATTGGTGAACAAAGGATGTATTCGTTGATTACAACAAAATACCCCAGAAGCTTTGTATCCTGCGCCATCGTTCGCAGTCCGGACATGTGCATCGACACATGCATACCCAGGGAAAGGAACCCCTAACGGAACTATTCTCCCTGGAAAATGTTTCTTGCTATCCATGCAATATTACATAACTAGTTGGGTACTTGTCTGTTCAAGCACTTATGACCCCTATGCCTGGTCTCCACACATACCTCGGTTTTTGTATAACCGAGCGGGTATTTGGACACACCCTGGACTATAGCATCCGGGGGCTGAAGCAAAAAGGTCCGCCATGACAAATGATTTCAATCCGGCTAGGGGCTACTTATGCCAATTAAATTACATAGTCACTGAGACTGACTATATTCCTCCTCTATACCATCTAACAGGCTATCTAGCCTACAATTCTGTTGAGAATACTTAGCGGCTAACGCTACCTGGTCATATACCAGACTTACGGGAATTTCTTGCCCATCGGGCCCCGCCGGTCCTACTTCGGCCATATGGTTCGGGTCCAGCTTGGTGTAGCGCGTCTTCACCATTGCCCAGGCTTCTCTTGCTCCTTGCCGGCATGCTGATATCTTCCATAGACGGAAGCGCCGCCGGGCTCCTTGAAGCAGGTCCGCAAGCTCCCCCATGCCATTCGGCGGGAGGCTTGATGGCCACAAGGCCTGAGCAACGTCGTGCATCACCTGCCGAGCATGCTCGTGCAACTGTGAAAGTTCTTGCAGCAAATCACTTGCAGATGAGGGCATCTCCTCTTCAGGGCGGCCAATTACAATTCTTGTAGGCATTTTTTTAAAAAAACTTCCTCGCCGAACTATCACGCAGTTTGCTTGAGCTCTTACCATAAATGCCGCGTAGAAGCCTTTTGTTCTCCTTCACGGAGTCCGCCAGTTGAGCACGGACGTCCTTCAATTCCATGTCCAGACAAACATTGGCATCCTGTAGCTTGTTCTTCTCTTGCATCACCTGCGTAAGGATGCGCTCGCCAGCCTTTAGCTGTCATTGGAGATCCGAGTCGTCACCCATTACGCCCTCTGGATTCACCCCGGGATTGTCTGCAGAATTTGCTGTTAGACTAACCGCACCAGCCATTTACTAACTGGTACATCTGCGTATAATGGAGACAAATATTACCAGAAGAGGCCTTTCGGGATCCCTCCAACTTGGCTACCGCATCAGTCAGCTGGGCCTTGCATGCCTCCAGCTCCTGAGCCAATTGTTCATTCTTGTCCACAAGGACATGTGCATATATTGATCCTTCAAACAGTTGTCCCAACTATTCCAATTCTTAGGGGCTACTGTTATACATACTTATCAAAATTTCTTACCCGTATGTCTTTGGTATACTGGTTTGTCGCTTGGGCAAGCCCGCCCCGAGCAGCTCGGACGTATGTGTCCACCGAATTGAAGGCATTAAAAGCCACTTCGTAAAAGATGTTGTTCCGGAGCACAGCCCTTAGGCGCCGGTGATTCATTGCGCTCTCCACTTCGGAGTTCGTGGCCGAACACATATCCGCATCCTCTGTCGGGGAACTATGTGGTACTGGCCCTGTGTCCGCCTCCGCCCCCGAAGCCGGTTCTGGAACCCGGCTAGTGGAGGCGTGGTTGGTGGGGTCTCCGGATATAGTCCGGTTATTCCTCTTCCTGACAGACACAAAGGGCGCTATCATATTTCAAATTCTATAATTACAAGACAGGGTATTACTTTACCTCTGTAGCGGTGTGTCAACCCTCACCGCCTTCCTCTTGAGCCTGCCCGATCCGGACACCCGTGGTTGACGAGTCCCTAGGGGCTCGGCCCCTCGCTCCGGCTGTCGTTTCTGCGAATAGAACGACGCCTCAAGGGTAAATTATAATACCTGCGGGGAGTCCTCCTAGGGGGATAGGGTTTTTTAGTTCATCTTACACGCGACGTGGGGAGCAGTCCGGGGTAGTCGGCCATAATGGCCACTAGGGCTCCATCCTAGCTCGCTTGAAAAAATACCCCGTTGACAAGCTCCACAGTAATATCCGGATCTACTTTGAGTCCCGGATCTAGGGCCCTTCCAGGGTCCTCTGGTTGCGGGGAGAGGCTGAACATTCCTTCTACGGCCCTCCTCAGTTCCTGCTCAGAAGCATTGATGCAAGTAATCTTAGCAGAAGAACGCTAGGGTAAGTGAAGTAGGGAAAAGAATGTCAACTTACCCACTCTGGGGGTTTTCTTCGCTGTTGAAATGCCACATGGGCTTCCCCCGATATTGGAGCGGTAGCACTCCCCGCCTTATGCATATCGCCATGACCTCAACTATCGTCAGTCCGGATTTGGCCAGTAACTTTATCCTGTTCATCAGGAGGTATATTTCCTTTGTGTCCTCTTCTTGAGGGCCCCGGGGGCGCCATCTTAGGCGTGCACTCGGCGGGGCGTTGCTGAACTTGGGGAGACCTGTACGGACTGGATCCGGAAACGTCGTCTATATAGAACCACTCTGAAGGCTAGTTTTCTGGTGCCTTCTCAGGAGTGCCGGACAGGTATCCGGTCTCGGTGATGAGCCATACTTCGGCCCCGCCCACTTGACATAGGGACTCTCCCTGGGTGCGGGGGACGAGGCAAAACAGCTTCCTCCATAATCCTAAGTGTGGTTCGCAGCCTAAAAACAACTTGCAAAGGGCGACATACCCCGCTATGTGCAGAATAGAGGCAGGGGTAAGATTGTGTAACTGGAGGCCATAGAACTCCTGGAGCCGCGAATAAATGGGTTGATAGGGAACCCGACGCCCCTCAGTAGATGCGGGATGAGGCATATCTGCTCCTCCGGAGATGGGTTAGGAGATCCGTCAGCTTGTTCCCCTCCGTCATAAGTGCCTATTCCAGCTCGGACGGGGACCATGAATGCCGGTTGGAGGAACCCTTGGGTTTGTAACTTTACCAAACGGCTGTGAAGAACTGAGCACTCTCCCCAATCCCCCGACTTAGAGCGAGGAGGGCAAGCAGAAGAGCTGCGACGGCTGGCCATGTTGGAATGGTTTTTCATGGAGCGCTCTACAAGATGCTAGATCAAGGGAGGAGAGTGAGGTTTGGATCTAAGAATCCCTGTCCCCTCAAATAGGCGGTCAGCCCGGAGGATCGAGGGTGTCAAATGCAAAAGCGCCTCCACTCCTCGCATTCGCTCGACACGTGGATGTGGCCATTATTGAGGCACTGAAGCCGAGGAGCACCGCATTGATTGGAGGTCGGACATTATTCGTCGTAACATGTACTTTGGAGTATTTGGAGAAGGAACCCGCCTTGCAATGCCGAAGACAATACTGCGCGACGGACTCATCATCATTGAAGCCTGGTTCAGGGGCTACTGAGGGAGTCCTGGATTACGGGGTATCCGGACAGCCGGACTGTGTACAACGTCCGAACTATTAAAGCGTGAAGATACAAGACTCAAGACTTCGGTCCGTGTCCGGATGGGACTCTCCCTTGCGTGGAAGGCCAGCTTGGCGATCCGGATATTATGTTTTCTTCCTTGTAACCGACTCCATGTAAACCCTAGCCCTCTCCGGTGTCTATATAAACCGGAGAGGTTGGTCCTTAGAAGGCCGATCACAATTACAATCATTCCATCATAGGCTAGCTCTTAGGGTTTAGCCTCTATGATCTCGTGGTAGATCTACTCTTGTACTACCCATATCATCAATATTAATCAAGAAGGAAGTAGGGTTTTACCTCCATCGAGAGGGCCCGAACCTGGGTAAACATCTATGCCCCTTGCTTCCTGTTACCATCAGCCTTGACGCACAGATCGGGACCCCCTACCCGAGATCCGCCGGCTTCGACACCGACAGCTGGCCCTTAATACAAGCCCTCGTCCGACGCAACATATCCGCCTCACCGAAAGCACTATACAATGCGCCCGCCGAATCCTTCGTCCACTGCACCGGACCCACTCCACGGACGCCATATTCAACTCCACCGGCCCTGCTTTACCGACGCCGCAGCCTCATCAGGTTATTTCGATTTGTACTCCTTCGGTTTTTCTCTTCATCGTGCAACTGTTCACTTACCACAGATGAGCTTCCTTGTATGTCGACAGGCGCCGCAACCGTAGCACCGGAGCAGCTTCAATGACGTTGACAGCCGGCCCAAACTCAACCGCAACACGAGCACCATCGACGATCCTTAGCTATCAAGTATGACAACGATACCCATATGCCGCCGAGAATCAGGTACTATTATGCAATGGCCGGTGCCTACGTTCACTTTCCTAGAATAAGCACCGCACCTTTGAATTTCTTCAGGGCATCATTCAATTTTTCATGAGACGCGTTATTCTGCTTGCACCTGTAGGGCCATAATTCTGGCAGTGAACATGTTACATGTGTTAAATTACATACCAGTGCACATATAGTTAATATGCTTTAGTTTTTTTTCTAGTGCCACCTATTGGTTCCATCAGACTGCTTAATGTTCTCTATGCTTAATTACACATCAGCAAACTAGCATGTGGTTCCGCTGTTTTTTGTTTGTTTTACCCTACATTTTCTAATGCTAGCTATTACATCACTGCTTCGAGCCTTTGTGCATTACTTGTTTTTGTGTTCTTGATATTCCCAAGTTGTGTGATGAATTTGATGCTTCTATTAATTATGGAGCTGCCAACCCCATCAAGCAAAATATTTGTTCTTTTGGTGCTGGCACCTCGAACAAGCATAAAAATAGAGGGAAGCAAATATATTGTCGTGTATGCACACACCCTTCTTTCATTAGTTTCGATGAACCATTGATGATCAATTCGGACCAGTGCATGCGATTAAAATTAATTTTACCTAAATAGATGGTGCAGAATAAACTACAACAACTAGATTTGCAACCACGGGATGCTAACGATATCTTCAAAGAATATTGCAATAGCAGCTAGGCTTCACAGCAACATATGGTAAGCCAGTGTGTTTTAGTACATGTTAAATGTAATGAGAGTGGGCTGCTTTCTTGGCTTGTGCCCTCAACATGTAATCCTACCGAATTACAAATAGTTCAGTTGTCTGCTTTGCTGTATTGCTTGATTCGAATGCTTGTCTGTTGTTACGTTATACTTGAGTTGGCCAATATGTCAGCAGTGCCTGCTATACTATTGTAAAGAAGTGCATGCCTATTTCATTTGAGTCCTTAACTTTTCCTCTCAACTTCATCACAAGACTGTCTTCGTAGTTTATATGAGGCCACGCTGTTAAGTGCTTTCCCAGATTATTTCAACTGCTTAGATGCCTTGGCAACTTAAATATAGCGGTTGTACACTCCCTTTCAACTTTCATCTTCCCATTTAAATATAGTTTGGCATGCTCGGCAATAATTTGTCCATCGTTTACCATGTAAGCTTACCGCCTGGATCATACAATAACTATCTCAGGATGCCGTTCACACTAGGACACAATGTACCACCCCAGAATCTATTTGTGGAAGCAGTTCAGGGGCAACACCGCCAGAGAGCAGTCTGAGCACAGATATTATAGTGCTTGAGGCTCTACTAGAGGCAGAGAGAGATGGTGTGGCTGCCATGAATGAGGTAATCTTTATCATGAGGCTGGAAAATACGGAATTAGCGGCACGCATTATGCAAGCAACCCAAGAATTGGAGGAAGTAAGAATGTTGCATTTGAAGACGGAGGAGGTCCTGCTGTTTATGCTATCTGAAGCCCAAGGTAATCCCGGTTCTTCTTTAGATACCAGTTGAAATTGTCATTAGATTATTGTACTTGCATGTTGTGTCATGTCTCTGAATGGATTATGTTGCAAGACCCCCTATGTTGTCCGGAATTCCATGTTGTCCATGTGTTTTAATGATCCGAATTTTTTAGGCGAGGTAATCCTCAGTACTTGTATGATGGACATAAGGTGAACTATTTTTCGTGTGAGCATATTGTATTGGATGAAATAACTGTTTGAATCAGAGTGCATCCAACCTACTAAATTCGATGATCACGACATTTCTAAATCATAATCATATATAAAGGTGGAATAAATCTTTTATGTGGTTTTGAAGAAATAAATAACAAAATGTATAATTATCTGTGGATATTCGTAATCGAATACAAACTGGATTTGAATTTAGTTTGCCAGGTCCCAGGGCAAACATGAATGCTAAATCTCCCAAGTTTTGAACGAAGCGGCTAAACACCCACTATAATTTTTGGGCTGCCCGAAGCAAGTGTTTGCGAGATGGAAATTACTGTCTATCCCTGACACTTGACATCCTTATCGACCGGATTTACACTTCTGTTGACAGGGGTAGACTAGTAACTTCAATCAGACGTGACACGACGACCTCTGAGTCCATTCAGACACGGTGGGCGCCAAACATGGGCGGCAAAACACATTTGATTCAAGCTCGTCTGAAAGACATGTGTCTCTTCCTCCATTTCCCCATTCATACACGGTGGGCGGCAAAACAAACTCTCCTCGTCCGAAATCGATGTAGGCTAATATTTTAAATAGGGGCAAATGTGTAACTTCCATCAGACGTGACACAACCGCCCTACCTGTCAGCCCTGTTCATACACCGTGGGTGCCAACCGTGGGCGGGAAAACACCCTCTCCTCGCCCGAAATAGTTACCGGCAAATATTTGGGAGATGCGAGATTACCGTCCTATCCCCAACCGACGTGATGTATGAAATTTTAAACGGGGGATAAGTTCGTAACTTTCCCCCATTTCGGAGAAGCGCGTCCCAAAGTTTGAGATCACCCCCCACCCTCCATTTCCCCATTCATACACCATCGGCGGCACGACAACCTACGCACTGCGGCCATCCTCCTTCGTCCGTCACCCCATCCTCCACCATACCGGAGCCGCTACCCCTACCCCGTCGTCCACTGCAAGAGATGGACAACTCTCATGCATGGTGCTGGACCAGGATCCTTTCATCGCCACCTCTCGCTTCATCAGCGCCGTCGTCCACCTTGCCGTTGCCGCTCCTATGACCGCCTCGTCCACGGCAACAGGATATATCCCCCAACCCGGCCGTCTGCCGTCTAAAGTCTTCTTCCCCGCCGCCGACAGCCATCGCACCTGCAACACCCTCAACGTATCAGCATAGGCCTACACAGCGTCGCAAGAGAGGTGGTACTCTTCCATATGTGCAAATCCCGATACCCACACTATCAAAAAATCGCATACGCGGTCTTCATGGCATCCCGCTAACTAAGACACTACTTTCAAGAGTGCTCGATTACCGCCACTTCCGAAGTACCACTCAATGACATAATCAATAACAGCGACGCTACGGGCCGGATTTCTAAATGGGCTATCGAGCTCCTTCCGTTCGACATAATATACAAACCACGGCGAGCCATTAAGTCGCAAGTACTGGCTGACTTTGTCGTCGAATGGACAGAAGCCGAACTCCCTAAAGAGTACGACACGTACTCCAATTGGATCATGCACTTTGACGGCTCCAAAATGCTGGCCGGACTGGGAGCAGGGGTAGTCCTGACGTCTTCCATTGGGGACACGGTCCAGTACGTCCTACAAATATTGTACACAGACTCCAACAATGCAGCCGAATATGAGGCCCTCTTGCATGGTCTTTGGATGGCAGTCTCTATGGGCATCCAACGCCTGGAAGTGCGCGGGGATTCGAACCTCTTAATATCACAAATAAATGGAGACTTTGATGACAAGGATCCGAAAATGGCGGCCTATTATAATGCCGTCCTCAAAATGTCATCTCGGTTCGAGGGTCTCGAATTCCACCATGTGGCTCGAGAAAACAATCAAGCGGTAGACGTCCCCGCCCGCATCGGTGCCAAATGCGATCCTGTACCACCTAATATATTTCTGGAAAGGTTGTTCAAGCCATCCGTAATATGGGAAGGGGAGTCCGGCAATACTAGCACGGATCCGAACACACCCCCAGCCGAACCATCAAACACAATCGGAGGCCCTGCCACCGAAATAACATCTTCGGCCAACGAAATCATGGCCGTAATCGCCCCGTGGACCGAGCCTTTCTTGGCCTACCTAAATAGGCAGGAGCTCCCCGAAGACTAAAATGAAGCACGCTGCATAGTACGGTGTTCTAAAGCTTACAAAGTCCACGAAGGGGAACTCTACAAGAAAAGCATGACCGGAGTGCTCCAAAGGTGCATCTCCGAAGAGGAAGGGTGGCAACTCTTGGCTGAAATCCATGCGGGACTAGGAGGACACCACGCCGCAGCTTGGGTGCTAGTCAGCAATGCCTTCCGTACAGGCTTCTATTGGCCGACGGCCCGAGCAGACACACAGGACCTTGTCCAACATTGCGTTGGCTGCCAGCTCTTCGCCAATCAGAGTCATATGCCCCCTACCGCTCTCCAAACAATCCCCATAACTTGGCCCTTCATGGTCTGGGGGCTAGACGTGGTCAGACCTCTTAAAGGGGAAGCCATAAGAAAAAATACTTATTGGTCATGGTGGACAAATTCACCAAATGGATAGAAGCCAAACCAGTTAAAACGGCCGAATCAGGACCAGTAATAGACATCATATCCGGGGTCATACACCGGTACGGTGTCCCCCACAGCATCATCACTGATAATGGATCAAATTTCACAGCCGATGAAGTGAAAACTTGGTGCGACAAAATGGGCATTAAGCTCGACTATGCTTCCGTATACCATCCCCAAACAAACGGCTAGGTCGAACGGGCAAATGATTTCATCATGAGTGTTATAAAACCCAGACTAGTGCGATCTTTAACAAAATCGGATACGCACTGGGTAGAGGAGCTCGACTTCGTACTCTGGGGGCTGCGGACCACACCGAATCGCACCACCGGATATACACCATTTTTATGGTGTACGGTGTGGAAGTAGTACTACCCTGCGATATAATACATGATTCGCCACACGTACGCACGTACAAAGAGAAGGAAGCCGAGTTAGATCGGCAGGATAACTTGGATGCCCTGGAGGAGGAGCGCGATGGCGCAAAAGCCCGTTCCACATTCTATCAGCAGCAGGCTCGACGATATCAAAGCAGAGAAGTGCGGGCCAAAACTTACAATATTGGCTAGCTCAAGAAGGACAAACTCAAACCGAAGTGGGAAGGTCCCTTTGTCATCGAGAAAGTTCTCACCGGAGGAGCGTACCGTCTATGTAATGCATCCGATAACAGAATCGAGCCGAACCCATGGAACGCAGCCAGACTCCGGAGATTCTACGCCTAACGCCGAACTCAGTGTTCGCCTCCTTACCCCTCCTTTTTAATTATGCTCTACCCCTTTTCTCTCCTTTCTCGACCCTTTTTCACTTCACACAAAGTATTTAATACAGTGCGTACTCCTGGATCATTCCGGTTGTACTATGTGTGTAAGCTGTACCTGGGGGCTTCCTATTCAGAAGCTAGACATAATTACATTAAATGGCTTTTTGCCCATCGCATATGCGTTCTTTTTCCATATGTGCCTTTTCTTCACCATTATATGCATCGATATGACTTAAGACGTGGCCAACCTGGGTTGCCTGGCTCTTTTGTTTATGCCCTACGTTCCCGTTAATTCGGCTAGGGCATAAGGGGAGCACCTCTGCGATTATTACTGCCGGTTAAGCCGGATGTGTACCTCAGACTGGGTGAAGCCGAAAGCTAGTTTCCTTAAGAGAATATTCGATCGGTGAACAAAGGATTTATTTGTTGGTTACAACAAAAAACCCCAGAAGCTTTGTATCCTGCGCCATCGTTCGCAGTCCGGACATGTGCATCGACACATGCATACCCAGGGAAAGGAACCCCTAATGGAACTATTCTCCCTGGAAAATGTTTCTTGCTATCCATGCAATATAACATACCTAGTTGGGTACTTGTCTGTTCAAGCACTTATGACCCCTATGCCTGGTCTCCACACATACCCTGGTTTTTGTATAACCGAGCGGGTATTCGGACACACCCTGGACTATAGGATCCGGGGGCTGAAGCGAAAAGGTCCGCCATGACAAATGATTTCAATCCGGCTAGAGGCTACTTATGCCAATTAAATTACAAAGTCACTGAGACTGACTATATTCCTCCTCTATACCATCTAGCCTACAATCCTGTTGAGAATACTTAGCGGCTAACGCTACCTGGTCATATACCAGACTTACGGGAATTTCTTGCCCATCGGGCCCCGCCGGTCCTACTTCAACCCTATGGTTCGGGTCCAGCTTGGTGTAGCGCGTCTTCACCATTGCCCAGGCTTCTCTTGCTCCTTGCCGGCATGCTGATATCTTTCATAGACGGAAGCGCCGCCGGGCTCCTTGAAGCAGGTCTGCAAGCTCCCCCATGCCATTCGGCAGGAGGCTTGATGGCCACAAGGCCTGAGCAATGTCGTGCATCACCTGCCGAGCACGCTCGTGCAACTGCGAAAGTTCTTGCAGCGAATCACCTGCAGATGAGGGCATCTCCTCTTCAGGGCGGCCCATTCCAATTCCTGTAGGCAATTTTTTTTTTAAAAGTTCCTCGCCGAACTATCACACAGTTTGCTTGAGCTCTTACCATAAATGCCGCGTCGAAGCCTTTTGTTCTCCTTCATGGAGTCTGCCAGTTGAGCACGGACGTCCTTCAATTCCACGTCCAGACGAACATTGGCATCCTGTAGCTTCTTCTTCTCTTGCGTCACCTGTGCAAGGATGCGCTCGTTAGCCTTTAGCTGTCATTGGAGATGCGAGTCGTCACCCATTACGCCCTCTGGATTCACCTCGGGATTGTCTGCAGAATTTTCTGCTAGACTAACCGCACCAGCCATTTACTAACTGGTACATCTGCGTATAATGGAGACAAATATTACCAGAAGAGGCCTTTCAGGATCCCTCCAACTTGGCTACCGCATCAGTCAGCTGGGCCTTGCATGCCTCCAGCACCCGAGCCAATTGTTCATTCTTGTCCACAAGGACCTGTGCATATATTGATCCTTCAAACAGTTGTCCCAACTATTCCAATTCTCAGGGGCTACTGTTATACATACTTATCAAAATTTCTTACCCGTATGTCTTTGGTATACTGGTTTGTCGCTTGGGAAAGCCCTCCCCGAGCAGCTCGGACGTATGCGTCCGCCGAATTGAAGGCATTAAAAGCCTCTTCGGAAAAGATGTTGTTCCGGAGCGCAACCCTCTGGCGCCGGTGATTCATTGTGCTCTCCACTTCGGAGTTCGTGGCCGCACACATATCTGCATCCTCTGTCGGGGAACTATGTGGTGCTGGCCCCGTGTCCGCCTCTTCCCCCGAAGCCGGTTCTGGAACCCGGCTAGTGGAGGCGAGGTTGGTGGGGTCTCCGGATATAGTCCGGTTATTCCTCTTCCTGCCAGACACAAAGGGCGCTATCATATTTCAAATTATATAATTACAAGACAGGGTATTACTTTACCTCTGTAGCAGTGTGTCAACCCTCACCGCCTTCCTCTTGTGCTTGCCCGATCCGGACGCCCATGGTTGACGAGTCCCTAGGGGCTCGGCCCCTCGCTCCGGCTGTCATTTCTGCGAATAGAACGACGCCTCAAGGGTAAATTATAATACCTGCGGGGAGTCCTCCTCGGGGGATAGTGTTTTTTAGTTCATCTTACACGCGGCGTGGGGAGCAGTCCGGGGTAGTCGGTCGTAATGGCCACTTGGGCTCCATCCCAGCTTGCTTGATAAAATACCCCGTTGACAAGCTCCACAGTAATATCCGGATCTACTTTGAGTCCCGGATCTAGGGCCCTTCCAGGGTCCTCTGGTTGCGGGGAGGGGCTGAAGATTCCTTCTACGGCCCTCCTCAGTTCCTGCTCAGAAGCATTGATGCAAGTAATCTTAGCAGAAGAACGCTAGGGTAAGTGAAGCAGGGAAAAGAATGGTAACTTACGCACTCTGGGGGGTTGTCTTCGCCGTTGAAATGACACATGGGCTTCCCCCGATATTGGAGCGGTTGCACTCCCTACCTTATGCATATCGCCATGACCTCAACTATCGTCAGTCCGGATTTGGCCAGTAACTTTATCCTGTTCATCAGGAGGTATATTTCCTTTGTGTCCTCTTCTTGAGGGCCCCGGGGGCGCCAGCTTAGGCGTGCGCTCGGCGGGGCGTTGCTGAACTTGGGGAGACCTATACGGACTGGATTCGGAAACGTCGTCTATATAGAACCACTCTGAAGGCCAGTTTTCTGGTGCCTTCTCAGGAGTGCCGGACAGGTATCCGGTCTCGGTGATGAGCCATACTTCGGCCCCACCCACTTGACATAGGGACTCTCCCTGGGTGCGGGGGACGAGGCAAAACAGCTTCCTCCATAATCCGAAGTGTGGTTTGCAGCCTAAAAACAACTTGCAAAGGGCGACATACCCCGCTATGTGCAGAATAGAGGCAGGGGTAAGATTGTGTAACTGGAGGCCGTAGAACTCCTGGAGCCCGCGAAGAAACGGGTGGATAGGGAACCCGACGCCCCTCAGTAGATGCGGGATGAGGCATATCTGCTCCTCCGGAGATGGGTTAGGAGATCCCTCAGCTTGTTCCCCTCCGTCATAAGTGGCTATTCCAGCACGGACGGAGACCATGAATGCCGGTGGGAGGAACCCTTGGGTTTGTAACTTTACCAAACGGCTGTGAGGAACTGAGCACTCTCCCCAATCCCCCGACTTAGAGCGAGGAGGCCAAGCAGAAGAGCTGCGACGGCTGGCCATGTTGGAATGGTTTTTCACGGAGCGCTCTACAAGATGCTAGCTCAAGGGATGAGAGTGAGTTTGGATCTAAGAATCCCTGTCCCTTCAAATAGGCGGTCAGCCCAAAGGATCAAGGGTGTCAAATGCAAAAGCGCCTCCACTCCTCGCATTCGCTCAACACGTGGAGGTGGCCATTATTGAGGCACTGAAGCCGAGGAGCACCGCATTGATTGGAGGTCGAACATTATTCGTCGTAACATGTACTTTGGAGTATTCGGAGAATGAACCCGCCTTGCAATGCCGAAGACAATACTGCGCGCCGGACTCATCATCATTGAAGCCTGGTTTAGGGGCTACTGAGAGAGTCCTGGATTACGGGGTATCCGAATAGCCGGACTGTGTACAACGTCCGGACTATTGAAGCGTGAAGATACCAGACTTAAGACTTCGGTCCGTGTCCAGATGGGACTCTCCTTTGCGTGGAAGGCAAGCTTGGCGATCCGGATATTATGTTTTCTTCATTGTAACCGACTCCATGTAAACCCTAGCCCTCTCCGGTGTCTATATAAACCGGGGAGGTTGGTCCTTAGAAGGCCGATCACAATTACAATCATACCATCATAGGCTAGCTCTTAGGGTTTAGCCTCTACGATCTCGTAGTAGATCTACTCTTGTACTACCCATATCATCAATATTAATCAAGCAGGAAGTAGGGTTTTACCTCCATCGAGAGGGCCCGAACCTGGGTAAACATCTGTGCCCCCTGCTTCCTGTTACCATCAGCCTTGACGCATAGATCGGGACCCCCTACCCGAGATCCGCCGGTTTCGACACCGACAGCTGGCCCTTAATACAAGCCCTCGTCTGACGCAACATATCCGCCCCACCGAAAGCACTATACAGTGCGCCCGCCGAAGCCTTCGTCCACTACACCGGACCCACTCCATGGACGCCAAATTCAACTCCACCGGCTCTGCTTTACCGACGCCGCGGCCTCATCAGGTTATTTCGATTTGTACTCCTTCGGTTTTTCTCTTTATCGTGCAACTGTTCACTTACCACAGATGAGCTTCCTTGTATGTCGATAGGCGCCACAACCGTAGCACCGGAGCAGCTTCAGCGACGTCGACAGCTGGCCCAAACTCAACTGCAACACGAGCACCATCGACGATCCTTAGCTATCAAGTATGACAACGATACCCATACCCCACCGAGAATCAGGTACTATTATCCAATGGCCGGCGCCTACGTTCACTTTCCTAGCATAAGCACCGCACCTTTGAATTTCTTCAGGGCATCATTCAGTTTTTCATGAGACGCGTTATTCTGCTTGCACCTGTAGGGCCATACTTCTGGCAGTGAACATGTTACTTATGTTAAATTACATACCAGTGCACATATAGTTAATATGCTTTAGTTTTTTTTCCGATGCCACCTATTGGTTCCATCAGACTGCTTAATGTTCTCTATGCTTAATTACGCATCAGCAAACTAGCATGTGGTTCCGCTGCTTTTTGTTTGTTTTACCCTCCATTTTCTGATGCTAGCTATTACATCACTGCTCCGAGCCTCTGTGCGTTACTTGTTTTTGTGTTCTTGATCTTCCCAAGTTGTGGGACGAATTTGATGCTTCTATTAATTATGGAGCTGCCAACCCCATCAAGCAAAATATTTGTTCTTTTGGTGCTGGCACCTCGAACAAGCATAAAAATAGAGGGAAGCAGATATATTGTCGTGTATGCACACACCCTTCTTTCATTAGTTTCGATGAACCATTGATGATCAATTCGGACCAATGCATGCGATTAAAATTAATTTTACCTAAATAGATGGTGCAGAATAAACTACAAAAACTAGATTTGCAACCACGGGATGCTGACGGTATCTTCAAAGAATATTGCAATAGCAGCTAGGCTTCACAACAACATATGGTAAGCCAGTGTGTTTTAGTACATGTTAAATGTAATGCGAGTGGGCTGCTTTCTTGGCTTGTGCCCTCAACATGTAATCCTACCGAATTACAAATAGTTCAGTTGTCTGCTTTGCTGTATTGCTTGATTCGAATGCTTGTCTGTTGTTACGTTATACTTGAGTTGGCCCATATGTCAGTAGTGCCTGCTGTACTATTGTAAAGAAATGCATGCCTATTTCATTTGAGTCCTTAACTTTTCCTCTCAACTTCATCACAAGACTGTCTTCGTAGATTATATGAGGCCACACTGTTAAGTGCTTTCTCAGATTATTTCAACTGCTTAGATGCCTTGGCAACTTAAATATAGCGGTTGTACACTCCCTTTCAACTTTCATCTTACCATTTAAATATAGTTTGCCATGCTCGGCAATAATTTGTCCGTCGTTTACCATGTAAGCTTACCACCTGGATCATATGATAACTATCTCAGGATGCTGTTCACACTAGGACACAATGTACAACCCCAGAATCTATTTGTGGAAGCAGTGCGCCATCCATGTTACCAGATGGTAGCAGTTCAGAGGCAACACCGCCGGAGAGCAGTCTGAGCACAGATATTATAGTGCTTGAGGCTCTACTAGAGGCAGAAAGAGATGGTGTGGCTGCCATGAATGAGGTAATCTTTATCATGAGGCTGGAAATTACGGAATTAGCGGCACACATTATGCAAGCAAGCCAAGAATTGGAGGAAGTAAGAATGTTGCATTTGAAGACGGAGGAGGTCTTGCTGCTTCTACTATCTGAAGCCCAAGGTAATTCCGGTTCTTCTTTAGATACCAGTTGAAATTGTCATTAGATTATTATACTTGCATGTTGTGTCATGTCTCTGAATGGATTATGTTGCAAGACCCCCTATGTTGTCCGGAATTCCATGTTGTCCAAGTGTTTTAATGATCCGAATTTTTTAGGTGAGGTAATCCTCAGTACTTGTATGATTGACATAAGGTGAACTATTTTTCGTGTGAGCATATTGTATTGGATGAAATAACTGTTTGAATCAGAGTGCATCCAACCTACTGAATTCGATGATCAAGACATTTCTAAATCATAATCATATATAAAGGTGGAATAAATCTTTTATGTGGTTTTGAAGAAATAAATAACAAAATGTATAATTATCTGTGGATATTCGTAATCGAATACAAACTGGATTTGAATCTAGTTTGCCAGGTCCCAGGGCAAACGTGAATGCTAAATCTCCCAAGTTTTGAACGAAGCGGCTAAACACCCACTATAATTTGTGGGCTGCCCGAAGCAAGTGTTTGCGAGATGGAAATTACTGTCTACCCCTGACACTTGACATCCTTATCGACCGGATTTACAATTCTGTCGATAGGGGTAGACTAGTAACTTCAATCAGACGTGACACGACGGCCTGTGAGCCCATTCAGACACGGTGGGCGCCAAACATGGGCGGCAAAACACATTAGATTCAAGCTCGTCTGAAAGACATGTGTCTCTTCCTCCATTTCCCCATTCATACACGGTGGGCAGCAAAACAAACTCTCCTCTTCCGAAATCGATGTAGGCTAATATTTTAAATAGGGGCAGATGTGTAACTTCCATCAGACGTGACACAACCGCCCTACCTGTTAGCCCTGTTCATACACCGTGGGTGCCAACCGTGGGCGGCAAAACACCCTCTCCTCGCCTGAAATAGTTACCGGCAAATATTTGGGAGATGCGAGATTACCGTCCTATCCCCAACCGACGTGATGTATGAAATTTTAAACGGGGGATAAGTTCGTAACTTTCCCCCATTTCAGAGAAGCGCGTCCCAAAGTTTGAGATCGCCCCCCACCCTCCATTTCCCCATTCATACACCGTCGGCGGCACGACAACCTCCGCACTGCGGCCATCCTCCTCCGTCCGTCACCCATCCTCCACCATACCGGAGCCGCTACCCCTACCCCATCGTCCACTGCAAGAGATGGACAACTCTCATCCACGGCGCTGGAACAGGATCCTTTAATCGCCACCTCTCGTTTCATCGGCGCCGTTGCCCACCTTGTCGTTGCCGCTCCTATGATAGCCTCGTCCACGGCAACAGGATATATCCCCCGACCCGGCCGTCTGCCGTCTAAAGTCTTCTTCCCCGCCGCCGACAGCCATCGCACCTGCAACACCCTCAACGTATCAGCATAGGCCTACACAGCATCGCAAGAGAGGTGGTACTCTTCCATATGTGCTTAAGTTATTTATCTCACCCGGAAAATAGATCGTAATTTGTTTACTGTACTTTTCTTGTCCGTAACAAATCGTAGTGTCTAGTTGAAAGCAAACATTGGTTGCGAAGTAGCTCTGTCCGGTTTGCACCTTCAGATCCGCCATGGCACGAGCACTATACTCGTAAAGCTTATGGTTTCCCCCCTTTATATTCACTACCATCATCGTAGGTGCTTCGTGTCGTGCTAGCACTGCTCCTCAAGACCTCAACCCAAAGCTTACGTGTTCAAATACAAATATGATATGATGCTCATATCACTAAAACAGAGAACGTTTAATTGGTCACCTAATTTTCCTATATTCGTTTCGGAAAGCATGTGTGCCACCCACTGGTCCAGCTAGTTCCACTTTCCTGATTTTTCTCTTGATGCTTAGGGTTTTCCCCTTTTATCTACTCTACTATGATCTCCGTAGGTGCTTTCTGTCGTACAAGCATTACTCCACCCTTCAAGCTAAACAACACAGCACTCAGAATTCGAAAGCTTAGTTGTTCAAATATGATTGTGGTATGATACTGATATTAGTTAACCGACACATTTAATTGGTTAGCTAAAGGTCCCACTTGAGTTTCCAAATGCATGTCGCGACATATAGAGAGACAGCATAATTGCATTTCTTTGTCACTTGTTGACCATACTTTCTTGTCCATACCAAATCTTAGTTGTTATTTCAAAGCAAACATCGGTTGCTAACTACCCTTTGCGCGGTTTGCAGCTTCAGATCTGCCATCCCACTGCCACGGTCAACATTGTACTCATCATGCTTATGTTTTCCCCATTTTATGATGACCACAATCAGCCACATATGGAGAGACTAAACAAGCTTAGTTGTACAAATTCATATCTGATATTATTGCTGATATTAGTAAAACTGAGAAATGTTTAATTGGTTAGCTAAATGTTCCTACTTTAGTTTCGAAATGCATGTGAGCCACATATGGAGAGACTGGAAAGAATAATATTTCTCTGTGCGCTCTAGTTCATCATGGGTGGCCAACCGACATTGTATTGAAACACTTGTAATATCTTCAATCTACTTGCTCTTCTGCTCTTCTTTAAGATGATACTCTTCTCTTGCGGTCGACTGGTCAGGTCGAGTTGTTCTCCCTTAGTATATTTTGAATCTGTCAGGTCACGTCGACTTGTTCTTCTTTACTATATGTTGAAGCTATCATCTACGAAATTTCATCACTTCTGGAGCTCTCATATTTTGAGTAGTAGGCCACATTATATTAATGCACACAACAAATTACAGCATGCATGGCATCTTTTAAAAGAATTGTAGAGATAGCACAAAGGGGTTTACAGGGAGGCAATATTGGATTAAAATCACTTCTGCATTACAAATAAAATCTCACTTGTTTTTATGTTTTCATGCATGTCAGATATTGAACATTATCAAAATGAATATGAGAACGGGCGCACGAGAGGAATATTGTGGAACGATCCACTGGCTAACAAACTTGGCATGGTGGAGGATGGCCTATCTTATTCACCCATCAAGGTGCTTGCTCTAACTTTGCAAATTTGTATTGGTCGCACATATTTTTCATCTGACCTCTTGCATTTCTTCTACTTTGTTATACCATCTGCTTAGTTTAAGCATCATATATGAGTATATTCCATAACTATCCATTTTCTGTACCTATTCCATGTGTCGTCACACTATCTTTTTCCAGTCAAATGTTGTTCTTTCGTGATAGATGTCCAAAAGGAAGAGGGTGAGTGCAGATCCTCAAGGAGTACAAACTAGGTGTTTGGAAAAGGTAGTGGTACCTGTTAAATCAGATAGATCAGCAGCCACAGATAACACAGGCCTAACTATACCACACTTTACCCCTACTCCAGTGGCCAAACCCCTATTAGAACTGCTGGGAGCCCAGCGTCAGGTACTGTCTATGATGTCAATTCAAAATTTGAACTCCTAAATTTCTGCTTGTGCCTTACCTTCTCTCTTGTATGAAAACTAATTTCAGATGAATCTCCTTTCTCAAAGGATCATACGATCTCAAAACAATAATGGGCTCTGCATTACTCTTGTCAGTACCTCTCTCCCTTTTGCCTTGTAACGCTGTACTTCATTAATTGCTATTTGATTATGTATCATCAGTCAGCACCTGAGCTTCATTATCCTCTGTTTCTTCCAATATTATTTGATCTATATTTACTCTTTGCAAAAAGTAGAATAATGGCAACGCTTATAAAGAATTTTCTTTGGGGAATTTATTGAATTATCCTTCCGTCAACATGGAGAAGGGCTTTGTCCAGCCCGTGTTAACATGTAATGTAAGTTCAGCCTTCTCAAGCCTTCAAACTTTGTTCTAGTACAGATTTGGATAGGCATCATTGCCTCCACTGCTGTTTGCTTTGCTGTTTACATCTAATTGGATGTTTGCAACAACTACCACCTCCAAATTGTAGTTCTAAAAACATGTTCCTTATGCAGAACAGATCCATTTAGTTGCTTATATAATTGTGAAACCTGTTACGTGTCTCCTTGTTTCTCTATCAGAGTCGTATCTCTTACGCCAGGCAAAACTTTAGGGAAGAAAGGGAGCCAAACCATCTTGAGGGCAGCGAGATGACCCCAAGGTCCTGTCTTGATGAAGACAGTGAGTTGAAGTTACTCACCAGCAAGTGTGAGACAACCTCTATGCAGTCGCTGCCTCAATCAGTTCAACTTCTTCAGTCTCCACTTAAGGAGGAAAGGCTTGCTTCAGCTCAACTCCGACTTGAAGTCAAAGAGGCAATGAAGATGTCAGAGGACTGCCGTGCGCACCGTCATGCCTTAAATCTAGTGTTGATGCATCTATCGTTGACACAACTGAGGTCTACTCAGCTTCTTCAGCTGTTTGGAGGGCCCGACCTGGCCAGGCCTAGTGCCTTCTGAAGTGCTCTCAGTTTTGTATATTCTTTTGTCGGCGCGTTTATTTGCACTGGTGGTGAACTTTGATGCCTAGTGGATGTAATATGTGTGATAGCCGTGATAGCCTAGCGTAAGTTGCTTGCTTATTTATTTCCTTGTTGTCTTGTTTATTTGTTTGCTTGTAGTCATGGCAGTTCTTTTTCCGCGGTTTGCTAGTGGCTGCAATAACCTATTTTTTAAAACTAGGCCACAATAACCATTGGCTAATATTCACAGTATTGACACTGGGCCTCCTACGGGCCGTAGAAACAGTGGGCCTTCTATAGGCCGTAGAAACAGTGGGCCTTCTATGGGCCGTAGAAACAATGGGCCTTCTACGGGCCGTAGAAACAATGGGCCTTCTATGGGTCGTATCATCAATGGGCCTTATACGGGCAGTATGATCGATTGGCCAAACAAGGGCCAATAACAGGCCGCATTATGGCCGTAAACGGGCTAGAGTTGGAATTGTCCATTCATGGGCCGACCATAACGGGCCATCATTAATAGGCCGTATTTCATGACGCTATGAAAACGGCCCAATGTGTTAACAGACCACAAACGGGCCGACTGTAACCGCAGGCTGAATTTGGCCCATAAGTAGAAAATGACAGTCACGGGCCGTAAGTAAACGAATGCTGGAAATGAGCCCAAGAATAAATGGGCTCTGAGAAGACCGAAAGATAACATGGGCTGGAAACAGCCCAACGGAATAACGGGCCCTTCATGGGTATAAAGTGATACAGTATTCATTACGGGCCAGTTTCACCACGGGCCGGTAATGGGTGTAAAGTAATACACTGTTCATTACGGGCCAGCTTCACCACGGGCCATTAATAGGCGAAGAGTTACATAGGGCCTCATATGGGCCGAAAGATGTCATGGGCCATACATGGGCCAGAAGTGAAAACGGGCTGGAATCATATTGGGTGGCCCAGATGACGCTACTGGGCCTAATTCGGATAGGGCATAACAGGCTGTAAATGGGCTATATGCGAACAGGCCGTTAATAGGCTTTACTTGGGCTGGCCCGACAACTTTTGACCAAGTCAAACAGGCCAGCCTTTTCATAGGAATGGGCCTCTATTGGGCCGTGCCATGTGTCGATGTATCATAGGCGCCTTCTGTCCAATGAGTGGATGACATTCGTCCCACTGGTGAGCCGACACGTGTTTCCTCCAGCCAATGATGATTTTGCACGTGGAAAATCCCCATTGGTCGGGGCTGTTAACGGGTTATCGGATGCAAAACCCAACCCGACAGCTTAACAGCGTTCAGGTACGGTGGATGCCACGTGTCGGTCACCCTTGACGAAAGCACTTCTGTGACACGCGATTTATCGTCATGGAAGTGGACACTTCCGTGATGATAATTTTGGTAATGTCATGGAACACTTCTACGACAGCACAGGTATGGTTATCTTGATTCTGTCATAAAATTGTCATGGATGTACATGCATGACAAAAAACGCGACCTACTGTGACAAACACGTATCATCACGGAAGTGTATTTTTTTGTAGTGCTCATCGGGCGCCTTAAGATCTGCAAAGATCAGCTGGGAGGATAGTTTCCGAACCTTGGTCGCGAGGGTTGCCGGCTTAGTCTTGGCGCTTTGTGTCGCGATGCCAGTGGGGCATGGACCGGGAGGGGTTCTCCCACTGTGAACTTGAACGAAGGAGCCTCGCAAAAACTAGGCGAGAAAGGGCTCAAGAGGGCGCTCGCGGCCCTTCCTCGCGAGCTTGCGAGAGAGAGAGATAGCCAGGCAAGAGCCAAAAACAGAGAACAGGGGCAGAGGACGGCAAACAACACTAGAAGCAACTTCAATAAAGGTCCAAACAAGGGAGAACAAACCAACTGCGGAAAGCAAATGAAAAGCCGCGTCTGGCACATAGTCTAGTCTTCGACGTCTTCTCACCAGCGCGGAGCTAAGTGCTGCCACTGGGCGTGGGCAGGAGTACCCGAGGCCCAAGGGTGGCACTCTGGAGACCCCGGGGATTGTACAACCCAACCTCGTTATTGCGTGAGAGTGTCACGGGTGGCGAACTTCACAGGCACCGGGCCTTTCTGGGGGCAGCGAGCTTCAGAGGCATCGGGCCTTCTTTACAGGCACTGGGCCTTTCTTCACAGGCACTGGGCCATTCTTCGTAGTCACTGGGCCTTTCTTCGTAGGCACTGGGCCTTTCTTCAAGGGTAGAACGTCCGGAGATGCTGAATGTTCCAAGCATTTGGGATGGGCACCCCCTCCTGAGTTTCCAGGCGCGCGGCGCTAGGCCTGGAAACATGAACAACCTTGAACGGGCCCTCCCACATGGGCGAGAGCTTGTGCAACCCATCCCTAGAGAGCACCCACCTAAGCACGAGGTCACCTACATCAATAGTCCGGGGGCGGATGTTGCGGCAATGATACCACCGCAGTGCCTACTGGTATCTTGCTGCTCGTAGTGTGGCTTCTCGACGGCGCCCCTCTTCCATCACGAGGTCCATCCCCCGCATGGCGTCCTACTGCGCTTTGTCAAACGCTAGGACCCGTGCAGAGCGGCACTTGACCTCGTGAGGGAGGACTGCCTCTGCTCTGTAGACGAGGAAGAACGGGGTTGTCGACTTGGTGGCGATAGTGCGAATGGACCACAGCACAGACTGGAGCTCGTCGTACCATCCCCAGCCGTAGGCCTCTAGCTTCTTCTTGAAGGTACTAGTTTTGAGGCCTTTCAGGACCTCTGCTTTGGAGCGTTCAGCTTGGCCGTTACTCCAGGGGTGTGCCACCAAAGCGTAGCATATCGGCGTTCCAAGGTTAGCAAAATATGTTTTGAAGAGATTGCCGGTGAACTGCGAACCGTTGTCACTGATGATGCGATTAGGGACCCCGAATTGGCTCACGAGGCCCTTGATGAACTTGACTGCAGAGCCAGCTGGGATGGTGCGGACGGCTTCCACCTACACCCACTTGGTGAACTTGTCGATGTCAACGTAGAGGTAGCGGTAGCCCCCAGGCGCTCGAGGAAACGGGCCCAAGATATCCAGCCCCCAGACCGCGAACGGCCACGAGAGTAGGATGGTCTGCATGCCCTGAGTTGGCATAGAATTGGCAGGCTTCTCAAGACTTCACCAGTTCGATTGCGTCATTGAATGTCGTAGGCCAGTAAAACCCGCTGCGAAATGCCTTGCCGATGAGGGTCCGTGATGACGAGTGGTGTCAACAATCTCCATCGTGTATATCAGCGAGCAACATCATTTGGCCGGAGATGCAACGCAGGGAAACATCATTTGGCCGCTTCCGGTAGAGCTCTCTGTCTTGGATGCAGTACGTCGTGGCCTGCCGGGCCACGCGTTTTGCGTCCTCCTCCTTCTCCAGTAGAGTCCCTTGCATCAGGTAGTCCTTGAATTCCGTAGTCTAGCTTCCCTCCTGAGGCTCCAACGCCAGGAGCAAGTGTGCTCCCGAGGCCGGGCCACAGGTCGGGGCTCCTGCGGAAGGTGGCTGAGGGAGTTCCTCCCGAGGTTGTGCAACGCTTGATAGTGAAGGCGCTGTCAATGGCTTGAAGAGCCGTTCTTCGAAAACGCCAGGCTCCTTAGGTAGCCGCCTGGACGCCCTTCTGGCAATGTCATCAGCCTCTTGATTGGTGCTGCGGGGCATGTGTTGCAGCTCCAGCCCCCAAAACTGCTTTTCCATCTTGCGCACCTCCGCAAGATACGCTTCCATGTGCTCGTCCTTCGGCTCGTACACCTTGTTGGAGAAGTTAACGAGGAGCTGTGAATCACCCTTGATGATGAGGAGATTTACCCCCAATGCTGCTGCAGCTTTCAAGCCTGCTATGAGGCCCTCTTATTCTGCTATGTTGTTGGAGACCTTCTCGCCATGGTGGAAACAGAGTTGCACGGCGTAATAGAGCTAGTCCTGAGTGGGGATATAAGCACTGCGCCAGTCCCCGTGCCATGTCACGAGAATGCTCCATCGAAGTACATGACCCGGCAGTCCGGAGCCTCACTTCCTGGGGAAAGTGACCGATCTTCGCCTGCTTCTCGGTGGACTGCCGCTTGGCTTTCTGCTTCACGGGGAGTACATTTGGGCACATATTCAGGTGATGCTCGATCACCTGCCTTGGGACCCCCGCTAGTTGCTTGGGTTCCCATGCAAACACTTCCTTGATCGAGCGCAGGAACTTCACCAGCGCCTCCTCTTGGTCGGGGTCGAGATTGGCACCTACGGTGAAGGTGGCGCCAGAGGATCCGTCCTCATCCACTGGTACCTGCTTGGTCTCCGCCTTGTCCTGGGTGAACAATTGCTTCTTCTTGGTCGGCGCAGCCCCCTTGGCCTTGGGGGTGTCGGTGCCGGTAGGCTGTGCTGCCGCGGCTGCCTTGAGGGAGAGCTTGAGCGCCAGCAGAGCATCCTTGGCATTTCCAGCAACGGTGAGGACGCCGCTGCTTCCGTGCAATGTCGAAGTTGACCAGCTCCGTGCGTAAGTTGTCGTGGGTGCCGAAGGTCACAGGGAGGCAGATTTGCCCAGGGAGCTGGAGGAACCGCCTCCGATGCCCGAGGAGGGCTTGCTGGGTTGGAGACGTTCCAGCGGTACATGGAGGAGGCTGAAGGCCTCCACCGAGAGCACGTTGAGGCCGGCACCACCGTCGATGACGGTTCTGGTGACGGCCACCTGGCAGATGGTGGGCGTGCAAAGCATTGTGAGCGCACCCGAGCAGGCGGTGTTGACGGGGTGATCTTCCGAGTCAATGGTCAGGTCGGCCTTGGGTGCCGCCCAGCCCGGAGGAGCTCCCTGCCTCGTGAGTGTGGCGCCGATATGGCAAACGAACGGCTTGTCGTGGCGGCCCGAGGGTGGTGCTTGCGAGCCTCCCAGGAGAGCTGCGACGACCGGGGGCACCGCCGCAGCATAGTGGGTGAGGAAGAGGTTGCGCAGCTCCTCCCAGGAGGCGACAGAAGCCGTTGGCAGGTGGAGCAGCCACATGCGCGGCACGCCGGTGAGGGCCATGGGAAACCAGTTGGCCATGACCTTGTCGCCGCCCCCAGCCTTGAGGATGGCCTCCTCGTATGCCAGCAGGAAAGCCAGTGGATCCATCGCGCCATTGTAGCGCGGCGACACCTCTGGCTTGAACTTGTTGGGCCACTGCACCTGCCGCAAGGTGGGGCCAAGGCTCGGAGCCCCCTGGCCCCAACGCTGGCATCGGTCGTCGGGTCCGATGGCACGTTGTCCGCCATGGGGGCAAAGCGCGGTGTTGGTGGAGAGTGGGTCAATGGAAGGGAGAGCTCCGGCGCACCCCTACCTGGCGCGCCAAATGTCGGATATCGGGTTTCGGCAAAACCCTTAAGGTTCGAACTATGGGGTGCGCATGCAGATCTTCTCCCTACCAATTCATGCCCCAAAACCTCGCCGTGATTCTAAACTAGCATGATGAACAACACAAGAGACACAAGATTTACATAGGTTTAGGCCACCGTTGTGGTGTAATACCCTACTCCTGTGTGTGGTGTGGTGGATTGCCTCTGGGGCTGATTATGAATATTATAGAGGAAGAACAGCCTCGCGAGAGGTGTTCTTGTGGTGGTGGTGTTCTACCGGGGAAGGATCCTCTCTCCCCTACTGTGGTGGCTATCTCTATATATAGAGGCCCTAGTCATCTTCCCAAATATTGAGTGGGAAGGGAGCCAATAATGGCCATTTTGAAGGGGGGCAACTAGTACAAGCTATCCTGAATAAAGGTGGTCTTCGACTGCCAAAGGCACTGGTGATGACGCCGTCTTGGGCTCCACGGTGATCTGTGTCCTGCCATTCTGCTTGTCTTGGTCTTGTTGCACCAATACGGAAACATTTGCCTGATGCTTTGGTACTCTGCGCCTACGCTTTCCACCTTTGCACCAAAGAGGAAACGAGGACACGGTGCAGGCTAGCGCCCGCCTGGTATTGATCGTCATGGCTTGCGTCATGAGCACCTCGCGAGGTACCCCTTGCCTTGATCTCTCTGCCTCCTCGTGAGCCTTCCTGGTGAGGCCGCCCCTGAGGAGACCTTGTGTCGTCCGCCCTGTGAGGCTTGGCCGCTCGCGAGGGCCTTGAACTTGGGTTGATGAAGACGGGCCGTACTGGGCCACCGGCTGAGCCACGCTGCAGGCCGCAGGCAGGAGAGTCTGGGGACCCCCGTTCCCAGAACACTGACATAAACCAAGAGCACTCAAGGAGTAAACCAACACCCAACAAGCCTAAGAGATGAAAGGACAACTCAAACCAAACGGATCCAAGCCTCTGAACGAGAGGGCGGTGACCGAAGACACCTATGTTTGAATCAATTGGTATGGCACCGCGAAGATTTTAATCTTTGGGCCATTACCAAAACTCATCTTTGAAGCACAAGTACCATCAAGAATGGCTAATGTGAAAGGCTGGACCAATTTATGCATAATGGGGGAAGGGAGAGTTCATTCAGAGAACAACACCCCCCCTATATGTCCATGCCTACATCTACAACAATATACAATGATGAATGCGGTGGGTGTGCCTAGATTCAAGCCACATTGCTTGAATCAATGATATTTAGCTCATGCCTTAACTCACAAAATCTTGCTTCATCCAAAGGCTTCCTGAAAATATCTGCTAGTTGCTCTTGAGTGTTGACGTAGATAATATCAATCTCTCCATCCTTGATATTATCCTAGATGAAATGATGACGAACCTCAATGTGCTTTGTCTTGCTATGTAGCACCGGGTTGCGGGAGATCTTGATTGCACTTTCATTGTCACATAGAGGAGGCACTTTGTCACAAGTGACACCATAATCCTTTAAAGTTTTCCTCATCCATAGCAACTGTGTGTCTACAACTTGCGGCGGCTACATACTCGGCTTTGGTGGATGAGAGAGACACAAAAATTTGCTTCTTCGAGGACCAACTCACCAAACAGCGCCCAAGGAATTGGCATCCTCCGAAAGTTGACTTCCTATCCACAACATCTCCTGCCTAATCCTAGTCCGAATAGTCTATGAGATCAAAGCTTTCTCCTTTGGGGAACCATAGTCCAAAGTTTGGTGTATGAGCCTGTCAGGACCCCGATCCTAAGTCACACCGATCTAGCATGTAACACATCATATCACTTTGCGGCCTCACGCACGTATATGATAGTATCGCTAGCATCCATATGACAAAGAACCCGGGCCGACATGACTAGTCGTAAACCCAAAGTGGCACTAACTTACAGGGACAGGCATACAAGACCCAGCCACGAACGTGTCAGTCATCAGCAAGTGAATCCGGGCTGTAGCAGCTGGGCTAACAGGACTCCAGAGAGTCCGGGCTGTAGCAGGCCAATAGGACTCCGGAGACACTGCGTGACATTTCCCCGAAGGGACAGACACAGGAACGAAGAAGGACGCATGTCGGCCAGCCATAGTGTTCCGGAGCAGTAGCAAGCTACCATGGCTCAGTGGAAGCACTAGGAGACATTTCCCGGTAAGAGAGGCTACCAAGGATAAACAACTAGGTCGTCGGATCCCACACATACCAAGCATTTCAATCATACACACAATATGCTTGATATGTGTAAATACAACATGGCATCACAACAAAACTCTACCATAGTATTTATTCATTAGGCTCCGAAGAGCCAGATATTACAAACATGGGTCTGATGACACAGCATTCAAGTCATACAAGCAACAAGCACAAGCGGAAGCTTAACTTTTCTGAGTACAAACAACTACAAATGAAAAAGGCTGAGAAGCCTGACTATCTACAAGATCCTGCCGAGGGCTCAAGGTCGTAGCTGAGGTAACAAGCTAACGTCGACGTCCACGCGGAACTAGGAGCGAGACTGATGTCTCTCTGCAAAAACATAAAATAGGCAAATGTGAGTACAAATGTACCCAGCAAGACTTACATCAGAACTATCTATATATGCATCAGTATCAACAAAGGGGGAGGTGGAGTTTAACTGCAGCAAGCCACCTTTGACTCGGTGGCTATCCTAAACTACGATTGCAAGTAACTCTTTTGGGGTGGCGCACACGAGTACACATATTCACCAATCAATACACCACTATGGATCCACTCCCGTCTTCCTACGAGAACTCCATCCATAGCACTCACGCTTATCTTGCGCATTTTAGAGTATCCACTTTCACTTGTCTATGAATTGTACAGGCAACCCAGAAGTCCTTTACCGCGGACACGGCTATTCGAATAGATGATGTTAACCCTGCAAGGGTGTACTTCTTCACACACGCTCTCACCACTTATTGCCGTTTACATGACATGTACTCGGCAACCTTCAAGCGGAAGTCCAGCGAGGGTGTCGGCCACGACCAGACTAACCACACAAGTCTGCAGTCCAGGTTTATCGCCTATTCGGGTTCCATCCGCAAGGAGATCCGGCCGGGGTTTCACTCACGACCCCAAACGATGATAGCAGGGTTCCCGAGGCACCAAACGGGCGTCCCGGTACAACGTGCCTCGTGTCTCTACCGCATCATAGCCCACCCCTAGGGTCAGCACTATGCAAGGCCCCACCACATATCATACAAACACCAGAAACTAGTTGCAACTCCTAGATAGAGATCAAGGCGATTAATAAGTCAAGACGGGCACTTAAGCATTGCAATGCGTGGTAGTAACTGTTCATGGATCACAAACACAGAACTCAGTTCCTGAGGACGGCTGCAACGAGACAACCCACCATGTACTCCTACATGTCCTCTCACCGGTACCTTAACCAAATCATGTTCACACAACTTAGCTCTCAACAGTAGGACATGTTCACCAAATTCCAATTCATTCTCGATGAATCAGACTTGACTCAAATCTAAGCAGTAGAAGGCATGACAACAAGCATGAATGAGTAGGCACATCAAAGCTCAAACAATTCCTAGTCATGCTAGTGGGTTTCATCTATTTACTATGGCAATGACAGGTCATGCAGAGGAAAGGGGTTCAACTACCGCAGCATGTAACAGTTGAATCGTTGTTGTCCTAATGCAGTAAAAGAGAGCAGGAGCGAGAGAGTGGGATTGTATCGGAATGAGCAAGGGGGTTTTACTTGCCTGACACTTCTGAAGATAGTATAGCTCTTCATCGGTGTCACCGAACTCATCATCGGTACCACATCTACTGAGGGGGAACAATTACCGTAACAGAGAGGGAACACAATCAATGCAATGCAACAATATGATGCATGATCATGACATGGAAAAATGAATGTGTTTGATCTAATGCAACTAAGAACAGAAAGGTTTGAGCTAATTTGAACCAAGGGTTCACATTCGAACTCAAGTTATGAATTTATAATGTGCATTATCATGTTTGGTCTAACAGCAAGGTTAGGTTGCTTTAACATGCATGATACTAGTACATATGGATAGATTGGACATTTTTTCATTTTTCATATATGATTTATTTCAATCTGAGTTATAGATTATTTTCTATGAATTTTCAAAGTTTTGGACATTTTCTGAAAATAAATAAATCAAATAGATTTATTTAAAATCCAGAAAAGCATTACTGGGTCAGCCTGATGTCAGAATGACGTAATCAGGTCAACAGCATCAGGCCAGGTCAAACCTGACGCTAGGACCCACTGGTCAGTCACTAGGCTAATTAGCAGAGACTTTTAGTGCTAATTTAATCCTAACTAAAAGTGTCAGTGGGGCATGGGCCCACATGTCAGTGACTAGGGAGGGTAGTTAGTGACCTAATTAGTTTGAGCCTAATTTGACACGTCAGCCGGCCGTGGTTAGGCCGCCGGCGACCTCAACCAACGGCGGAGGCATGCCGGAATCTCTGTTCCGGCAACCATTCGGTGCGTGGGTGGATTCTACGGGACCCTGGGGATGCGCCGCATCCAACGGTGCCACTGGTTGGTCGCGTAGTCGCCGGAGCTAACAGCGACAAGCACATCCATGGTGGCGCCGGCACGGAGTTGGCCGGGACGGCATTGTGGTGTACGAGAGGAGGAGCTGGCGGTGGTTACGGCCTCCTAGAGGGTCGGGGAGAACGATTACGCGTGCGGGGGCAGCTGGTTCGGGCTCTGTCCATGGCGGCGGCATGGCTGGCGGCACGGAGCTCTCGGCTCTGGTGGCTAGGCGGGCTAGAGGAGGGGATTGACCGTGGGGAGAGGGGAGGGGAACGATTGGGGGCTCACAGCGGCACCGTAGGGATGGCCAGCGTGCTCGGGGAAGCTCGGATGGCGGCAAGTCAACGGTGGAGATCCACGGCGGCCGACAGTGAAGAAGAGGTCGGGGGAGCCGCTGCAGGGCGCGTCCGCTCGCGTGGCTTGGCAGAGACGGCGTAGAGGTCCATATCGAAGCTTCTTGGTGTGTCAGAGGGACGTGTGGAGGCTGGTGGCCGTGGTGGTGATGAGCGGCATCGACGGCAGCGCTGCAGAATCGAGCAGAGGAGGGAGAGGGAGTCCTGGGAGAGAGGGGAGAGGTGCAAGGGGTCGAAGGGAGTGCGTGGCACCCTTGGGTGCCTCCAGCGGCGAGCAGTTAAGCAGGAACTGGCCGGCGTGTGGTCGCGCACGCCGGGCACGCGCCCTTCGTCCTCCTGGCAAAAGGAGGAAGACGATAGGGGAGGTGGAGATGGGTTGGGCCGACTATGCACAGTGTTGGGCTACAGGAGCACCAGGTAAGAAAGGCCAGGTAAGGATTTTCCACTTCCCGTTTCCTTTTTCTATTTCCTGTTTTTTATGTTCTGATTTAATATAAATACTAAACCATTTCATAAAATCCTGGAAATAATTATGGGTGCCGTCTGAATTATTCCAGTGACCTTTAACAATTTCAAACAATTTTGGAGCATTTAAAATATATATAGCGTTTAAATAGCTCCAATTCAAATATGTTTGAATTAATTCAAAATCCAAAATGCCATGGAAAAATGTGCATCATCTCTGGTTACTCTTTCCAGCATTTTCCAAAAATGATGAACATTTTTTGAAGGCCATTTGGGATCCTGAAAATATTTTTTTAGTTGAACCTATTTGAATTTCATTGATGCTTGGGTTTGATCAATCCCCATTTCAAATTCAAAAGAATTTAAACATGATGCAACACATGACTAGCTAGCTCAGAGCATACCAGAACTAGGGATGTGACAACTCACCGCCACTAAACAAGAATCTCGTCCCGAGATTCAAGACGTGAGGTAAGAAGACAGAGGGGACGCAAAGCTAACACAATCTTCATGATCCAATTATCCTCGTCGAGGATGTTGATTTGTTGCATCATATTGATCCTGACGTCTTTGCTTTCGAGATCTTCTTTATAACACGAGGACAAAAGAGCGAGATAACTCTACAGAGATGGATCATCTTAATGATCACAAGATCAACTCACGGAATGAGACATAGAAACATCTTTTGAGCTGAGGGACAAAACACATATGAGGAGCGATGCAAAGAAGCAGATAATGAAGGTTCAGATTGATAGGAAATAATTCCATGCTTAGAAGATGGTGCATGGTTTCAAAGTAGCGAGGAATAATTGCCATGATTCCATAACGAGACACCTTAGGGGAGGTAGACTCGTAGAATTATTCCCTTAAGTGGCAAAAAGAATTACTTTTGATACAGAGATCATTGAAACTCTCTATACCAGCCTAAGGCAAATCACAATAGATTGTTTGAAGGAGTTCGAAGGAATGGCATACTCATACTAGAATGGATGATGTGGACTACATTGTTGAAGACAACGCAATGGATGATTTTGCTTATCATCAGAAATGGATGGGACCCATGGTAGGACCACTTCTGAAGATGATCCTGAACAACAATTGCTGAGAAGGGTAGTCCAAGGATGATTGGCACAGGGCGGTGCAAGAGGGGAACAAAATGCAAATGTCAGGAATGTTCCAACCACCATATCTGCGTGAGATTCAGATCTGGTTGGTGTCAGGATATTCCATACTCATCAAGTCTAGAAAGAAATATGAAAGTTTGCAACACAAATCGACGAGATAACGTTGCGAGATTCTCGGGGAGTGAACTAAGATAGCAAGCTCCAAAACATGAGCTGGTTCTGCTACATACATGTGAACACGATGTCCAAGACAAGCATGACCACATAATAGTCTTACAATAAAACACTACCGAGTCCTAGTTGGGAACCATCATCAAGGATATCGAAGTCCTTGCATAAGTCATATGATTAGCTCTTATGAAGAAACTTCTTCTCCCTGAACAAATCAGCCAGTGGCTTGGTGTACTAGGGAATACATATGTAATGGAGGTAATTAATCTACCAAACCACAGAATACTTCGCACATGCATGACTGACTTGGGACGTTCCAGGGGAAGCAAAACTAACTTTCTCAAATTCACGGAGGCAACTTGGATCGAATGCACATGAATGAGAGGGAGTCACTTCTTTCATCCAACATATGCTTCACGAACGGGACATGAAGATAATGCTTATAAAAGTTTCCAACACTAGCTTGATGTTCGACATGAATTATGGAGGAGACAAGATGCTGCTGATGGGCTCAATAGCAACTCATCATAATTTCCATATCACTGGACTCCCACCATTATGTGAACACGGTGATAGCATTGGTCAGACCAAAAGATGTAATGGTGTATGCTCGAGGGATCAACCATGAGTAAGACAACATTACGAACATCGTTGGTTCTTATTTGACTTGACGATAGCCCATACTCAAGTCAAAGTTTTGACAAGACAATAGATCCAACAACTGATCACGAGGACCAATTGGTGAAGATATGATCTTTCTTCAACACACACACAAACACAAAGATATCCCTTCAGAAAGAACCAAATTCGGCAAAGCTTTTTATCTTCCAACTCTCCAAGTTGTTGTTTAGCTTAACCAACTAGCTCAGGGGTATCCAACACAGATTCTTGGAGAAGGGGTGGTTTATAAGAAACCAACTTGATCACGAACTCAACATAGCGGTCAGGTGACAACCTGGTTATACTTCCGAGAACATATACGGAAAATCACGAACCACCGATATGTCACTAAGCTCGAGAAAAATCTTGCTTTTCAGGGCAAGACGATATTATCAAAGAAGTAAGGATTGACACTATCCTAACACATTGATCGAAAAGTGCACCGGAAATAAGGACTAGGTAACACGATAAACCTTAGGGTGATGATTCAATAATCAACACACTAAGGATAAGATTATTGTCCATTAACTACCAAGCAACATAGTTGCTAGGAATATTGATTTCACACATCATGATTCACTTGTCGGCATTCCGGTTGCGACAACACAACACCGAGGAATGAATAATGATGGCGAGAAGTATCACTACGTAAAGAATTAATAAGAGAAGGTGCAATTCTCATGACATTCCTGACATTAAGTGGGTAATACTTCAGGGTCGAACTGACCAAAAGCTTGATTGCATTTGATCTGCAGAATATAACTGCTTTGACCCAATCCTAGAAATGGATGAGGTACTGGAGTTTGCTTCTCCTAGTCATTCTGGAATAGAATTTCTTACCAGACCACAAGAATAATATGCATCAATGAACACGATTGCGCTCATATTCTTGACTATCAATTGACAGAGGAAAGTTAGAAAACAACTAAAGAGGGACAACTCAAATGAACATATGGTTTTCTGAGTTGTGGATGCATAGATTAACATGTCGAACGAGTTCAACATATTTCTTCCGGATAACCCATGCAGAGAGGTAGGATTGGCAGAGTCACAATACAGAATGGGGAACTCATCGAGAGCACTCTTGTTGTGATCTTTTGGTTCTACGAGAAACTTCTACCAAGGATGGTTCATGGTATTTAGAAGAATGATATACCACGGACCTCAAAGACTATCACAAGGTAACTAATATAATAAAGGAACGAGAAACACTATCTACACGAATTAAGTAGAGTGAATCTTGGGTTCAAGAAACCAGAAATAGAATGCCTACTAACTAAATAGGATCACGAGATAAATTCGAGAATAATGGTCAGAATCATCACACCTGGCAATACAAAGCATTGCTAGATTACTAGGTGACTCCCTAAGACACCTAGGGTCATAATAATAGCTCCAACATATATGTCAAGGCAATAAAGTACCTCAACTCACCGATTAGTGTGGTTGAACTGGCCCAAAGGGACATCGGGAACAGAAAGAAGGGATTTGCAAATGCATCAAACTATTTAGAAACCTGGGATGACTCGGGCAGCATAACGGCTGTAAATGCTCAAAATGATTTGAGACATCTTGCAAAATGGTGGCATAACCACTTAACATCACAATATCAAAGTTCTGAGATCAACTGTCAACACACAGAAGTAGTAGGAACTGAACTCGGGCTTGAAACCAACAATCATATAAGTCTACATGCTAGTAACACATGATCCTGATAGAAGATGAGAAAGCCTAGTTCTTAATCCCCGCAGAAAAGAAGAGGGTGACTCAGATGAGAAGCGCATAGGGTATAAGAAGTAAAAAGAGCCTTATGTTCCCTTCCACAATCAATTCCCTTATATAACTAAAGCATTTCTAGACTCAACTTCGACCAGTTTCGCTTGGTAATCCTACAGGCAGTCAGGCTCTGATACAAAAGCTATCAGGACCCCGATCCTAAGTCACACCGATCTAGCACATAACACATCATATCACTTTGCGGCCTCATGCACGGTATTCAACGGGTGCCACCTTTCCTGGCCCGAGACCGTTCACGCCTTTGGCTCACATACATGATAGTGTCGCTAGCATCCATATGACAAAGAACCCAGGCCGACATGACTAGTCGTAAACCCAAAGTGGCACTAACCTACAGGGACAGGCATACATGACCAGGCAACGAACGTGTCGGTCATTAACGAGTGAATCTGGTCTGTAACAGCTGGGCTAACAGGACTCCGGAGAGTCCGGGCTGTAGCAGGCTAACAGGACTCCGGAGACACCGCGTGACATTTCCCCGAAGGGACTGACACAAGAACGAAGAAGGAGACATGTTGGCCAGCCATAGTGTTCCGGAGCAGTAGCAAGCTACCATGGCTCAGTGGAAGCACTAGGAGACACTTCCCAGTAAGAGAGGCTACCAAGGATAAACAACTAGGTTGTCAGATCCCACACATACCAAGCATTACAATCATACACACAATATGCTCGATATGTGTAAATACAACATGGCATCACAACAAAACTCTACGACAATATTTATTCATTAGGCTCCGAAGAGCCAGATATTACAAACATGGGTCTGATGACCCAGCATTCAAGTCATACAAGCAACAAGCTCAAGCAGAAGCTTAACTTGTCTGAGTACAGACAACTACAAATGAAAAAGTCTAAGAAGCCTGACTATCTACAAGATCCTGCCAAGGGCTCAAGATCGTAGCTGAGGTAACAAGCTAACGTCAAAGTCAACGCGGAACTACTAGCGAGACTGAAGTCTCTCTGCAAAAACCTAAATTAGGCAAACATGAGTACAAATGTACCCAGCAAGACTTACATCAGCAATATCCACATATGCATCAGTATCAACAAAGGGGGAGGTGGAGTTTAACTGTAGCAAGCCAGCTTTGACTCGGTGGCTATCCTAAACTACGACTGCAAGTAACTCTTTTGGGGTGGCGCACACGAGTCCACATATTCACCAATCAGTACAACACTATGGATCCGCTCCCGTCTTCCTATGAGAACGCCATCCATAGCACTCACGCTTATCTTGCGCATTTTAGTGTATCCACTTTCACGTGTCTATGAACTATACAGGCAACCCAGAAGTCCTTTACCACGGACACGGCTATTCGAATAGATGATCTTAACCCTGCAGGGGTGTACTTCTTCACACATGCTATCACCACTTATCGTCGTTTACACGAGATGTACTCGGCAACCTTCAAGCAGAAGCCCAGCGAGGGTGTCGGCCACGACCTGACTAACCACACAAGTCTCTAGTCCAGGTTTATCGCCTATTCGGGTTCCATCCGCAAGGAGATCCGGCCGGGGTTTCACTCACGGCCCCAAACAATGAGAGCAGGGTCCCCGAGGCACCAAACGGGTGTCCCGGTACACAGTGCAGTCTCTACCGCATCATAGCCCACCCCTAGGGTCAGCGCTACGCACGGACCCCAACACATATCCTACAAACACCAGAAACTAGTTGCAACTCCTGGACAGAGATCAAGGCGATTAATAAGTCGAGAGGGGCACTTAAGCATTCCAATGCATGGTAGTAATTGTTCATGGATCACAAACATAGAACTCAGTTCATGAGGACGGGTGCAATGAGACAACCCACCATGTACTCCTACATGGCCTCTCACCGCTACATTTACCAAATCGTGTTCACACACTTAGCTCTCAACAGTAGGACATGTTCACCACATTCCAATTCATTCCCGATGAATTAGACCTAACTCAACTCTAAGCAGTAGCAGGCATGACAACAAGCTTGAATGATTAGGCACATCAGGGCTCAAACAATCCTAGTCATGCTAGTGGGTTTCATCTATTTACTATGGCAATGACAGGTCATGTAGAGGAAAGGGGTTCAACTACCGCAGCATGTAACAGTTGAATCGTTGTTGTCCTAATGCAGTAAAAGAGAGCAGGAGTGAGAGAGTGGGATTGTATCGCAATGAACAAGGGGGTTTTGCTTGCCCGTCACTTCTGAAGATAACATAGCTCTTCATCGGTGTCACCGAACTCATCATCGTTACCACGTCTACTGAGGGGGAACAATTACCGGTAATAGAGAGGGAACACAATCAATGCAATGCAACAATATGATGCATGATCATGACATGGAAAAATGGATGTGTTTGAGCTAAGTCAACTAAGAACATAAATGTTTGAGGTAATTTGAACCAAGGGTTCACATTCAAACTCAAGTTATGAATTTATAATGTGAATTATCATGCTTTGGTCTAACAGCAATGTTTGGGGTCTTTAACATGCATGGATAGATTGGACTTTTCCGATCATTTTTCATATATAATTTATTTCAATCTGAGTTATAGATTATTTTCTATGAATTTTTGAAGTTTTAGACATTTTTTGAAAATAAATAAATCAAATAGATTTATTTAAAATCCAGAAAAGCATTACTGGGTCAGCCTGATGTCAGAATGATGTGATCAAGTCAACAGCGTCAGCCCAGGTCAAACCTAACCCTGAGACCCACTGGTCAGTGACTAGGCTAATTAGCAGAGACTGTTAGTGCTAATTTAATCCTAACTAAAAGTGTCAGTGGGGCATGGGCCCACATGTCAGTGACTAGGGAGGGTAGTTAGTGACCTAATTAATTTTAGCCTAATTTGACATGTCAGCCGACCGGGGTTAGGCCGCCGGTGACCTCAACCGACGGCGTAGGTACGCCGGAATCTCTGTTCCGGCGACCATTCGTCGCGTGGGTGGATTCTACGGGACCATGGGGATGCGCCGCGTCCAACGGTGCCACTGGTTGGTCGCGTAGTCACCGGAGCTGATGGCGACGAGCATATCCGCGTGGCACCCGCATGGAGGTTGGCGGGACGGCGTTGTGGTGTACAGGAAGAGGAGCTCGTGGTGGCTACGGCCTCCTTGAGAGTCGGGGAGAATGATTACGCGTGCGGGGGCAGCTGGTTTGGGCTCTGGCCATGGTGGTGCCATGGCCGGCGGCACAGAGCTCTCGGCTCTGGTGTCTAGGCGGGGTAGAGGAGGGGATTGACAGTGGGGAGAGGGGGGAAACGCTCGGGGGCTCACAGTGGCACCGTAGGGATGGCCAGCGTGCTCGGGGAAGCTCGGACGGCGGCAAGTCGACGGTGGAGATCCGCGGCGGCCGACGGTGAAGAAGAGGACGGGGGAGCCGCTGTAGGGCGCGTCCGCTCGCGTGGCTTGGCGAAGACATCATAGAGGTCCATGTCGAAGCTTCTTGGCGCGTCGGAGGGACGTGTGGAGGCTGGTGGCCGTGGTGGTGACGAGCGGTGTCGGCGGCAGCGCTCGGTGGCACTGCGGAATCGAGCAGAGGAGGGAGAGTTAGTCCTGGGAGAGAGGGGAGAGGTGCAAGGGGTCGAGAGGAGTGTGTGGCGCCCTCGGGTGCCTCCAGCGGCGAGCAGGTAAGCAAGAGGTGGCTGTCGTGTGGTGTCGTGCGCCGGGCACGCGCCCTTAGTCCTCCTGGCAAAAGGAGGAAGACGACAGGGGAGGTGGAGATGGGCTGGGCCGGCTATGCACAGTGTTGGGCTGTAGGAGCACCAGGTAAGAAAGCCCAGGTAAGGATTTTCCCCTTTCTGTTTCCTTTTTCTATTTCCTGTTTTTATGTTCTGGTTTAAAATAAATACTAAACCATTTCATAAAATCCTGGCAATAATTATGGGTGTCGTCTGAATTATTCCGGTGACCCTTAACAATTTCCAACATTTTTGGAGCATCTAAAATATATATAGCATTTAAATAGATCCAATTCAAATATGTTTGAATTAATTCAAAATCCCAAATGCCATGGAAAAATGTGCATCATCTCTGGTTACTCTTTCTAGCATTTTCCAAAAATGATGAACATTTTTTAAGGCCATTTGGGATCCCGAAAATATATTTTTTTTTTTTAGTTGAACCTATTTGAATTTCATTGATGCTAAGGTTTGGTCAATCCCCATTTCAAATTCAAAAGAATTTAAACATGATCCAACACATGACTAGCTAGCTCAGAGCATACCAGAAATAGGGATGTGATAGAGCCAAATATCGAAAGATTCGTTTGACCCCCACATAGTGGTTTTCCTTAGGTGTGGCTTGGAACCTTGCATACATTCCCATATATACTCAGCATAATATCTGGTATAAATGCATGAAGGTAAAGTAAGGGTCAATCATGGAGCGATATACCTTTTGATCCACCGCTTTACCATTGGGATCAATGTCAAGCTTGCATTTGGTGGACATAGGAAACTTTACTAGCTTGGCATCATCTAGCTTGAATCTCTGGAGCATGGCTTGGCTATATTTGGCTTGGTTGATTAAGGTCCTTCATTTCTTTTCTTGACTTCGAACCCAAGAAAGAACTTCAACTCTCCCATCATAGACATCTCGAACTTCTTGGTCATTAGTGTGGAAAACTCATCATTGAAAGATTTGTTAGGAGAACCAAATATAATATCATCAACATATAGTTGGCATATGAACAAATCCCCTTTGACCCTCTTAGTGAAAAGAGTAGACTGATTTTCCCAATTTCAAACCCACAATCTTGCAATAACTTGGTAAGATGCTCATACCACGCGCGTGGGGCTTGTTTAAGGCCATAGAGTGCCTAGTTTGTACACATGATTGGGGAGATTGGGATCCTCGAATCCTGTGGGTTGTTTGACAAACACCAACTCATTAAAAGGGACCATTAAGAAATGCACTCTTCACATCCATTTGTTGCAATTTAAAATCATGATGAGATGCATATGCAAGGAACATGAGAATAGATTTAATATGAGCAACGGGGGCAAAAGTTTCACCATAGTGTATACCCTCGACTTGGGAGTAGCCTTGTGCCACCAATCTTGCCTTGTTTCGAACAACCACACTGTTTGCATCTTGCTTGTTCTTGAAGATCCATTTGGTTCCAATGACATTGTGGTCCTCCATTGGCCTTGGCACTAATTACCGAACTTTGTTGCACTTGGAGTTGTTGAGTTCATCATGCATGTCCTCAAGCCAGTCCGCATCATCGAGCGCCTCATGTACCTTTTGGGGTTCAACACACGAAATAAGCGCGTGATGCTCACAAAAGTTTGATAATTGTTTACGAGTAGTTACCCCGTTCCTCAAGCTTCCAAGCACATTCTCCATGACATGTTGTTGACACACGATCTTGGAAGCCACCTTGGCGGCATGATGCTCCAAATGTTTCTCAATAGGCATTTGAGAGGATTCATCTTGATCTTGAGCTTGCTTGGAGTCATGAACTTGAGCTTGGGCATCATTTGGTGCATCACCATTTTCATGAGGTAGATCTTGCCCTTGATCTTGTTCATTAGGTTGAGGGCCTTCACTTTATTCTTCGGAAGCACGTGGGTCTAGTGTCGGTGATGGATCCAATTTAGTAGAGCATTTTTCTTCTCCTCCGCCACAAGGGGTTCCTCAAAGGGGAATATTTGACCAATCGACATTCTTCTTATGGCTTGAAGAGTAATTTCATCACCTACATCACAAAGACCACTTTGCTCCACTTGGGAGCCATTATTTTCATCAAACTCCATGTTACATGTTTCCTCAATGAGTCCATTGGATTTGTTGAGGACATGGTAATCATGAGAGTTTGTAGCATAAGCAACAAATATGCCTCATGAGGTCTAGGTTCAAATTTAGACAAACAAACACCTTTCTTGAGAATGAAACACTTACAAACGAACACCCAGATATACTTGAGGTTGGGCTTGTAATCGATAACAATCTCATATGGATTCTTGTTCAAGCCTTTGCGGAGGTAGAGCCGATTGGATGCACGACCTGCGATGCTGATGGCTTCCGTCCAAAGTTTGTATGGAGATTTGAATTCCGCCATCATGGTGCTTGCCGCCTCCATCAATGTTCGGTTCTTCCTCTCTGCAACACCATTTTGTTGAGGGGTATATGGTCCAGAGTATTAATGCTTGATCCCCTCATCACTAAGAAACTTGTCCAAGGTGTAGTTCTGGAACTCGGGGCTGTTGTCACTTTGGATCATCAAAATCTTTGCTTCATATTGACACTGAGATTCATTCACAAAGTCGATGATGGTTTGTTGAGTCACTGTTGGTGTTCTGGGAACCAGGGTACCCAGACTTGCCTTCCTGCGGCCCATGACATGGCTCCATTAACGGACTAGTATAGCCCATCTTCAACCACGACAAGACAAGACCCTTGCGAGGGTCCAACCCTTGCGAGGCGGGCGACATCAAGACCTCCAAAAGGAGAGGCCTCCTCAGGTAGCCTCCAAAGGAGCAGAGATTTCTATGCAAGCCCTCACCTCATGAGGCTGAAATGACATCAGCCATGACAACCAAGGTCAGGTGCGCGCCAGCGGGTGCAGATCTGCAGGTTTCCTCTTTGGTGCAAAGGAGGCTAGCGCAGGTGCGGAGTCCCAAGGAATCAACCAAAGGTTACCAGTTGCATGCAACAAGACCAGGACCGCCAAAATGGTAGGATGGATGTCATCGTCGAGCCCACCATGACGTCATGATCAGAAGCTTTGCAGAAAAAGACCACCTTTCGTCATGATCAACGGTACTACTTGTCCCCTTTCATAATTGACCGTTATGGGATCCCTTCCCGCCTAAGTTTTGAGGGAAGAGCACCGAGGCCACTATAAATATAGCCTAGCCACCACCGTAGGAGAGGATTGGGTCATCGAGTCCTTGAGAGACCGAATCCCTAGAGCTCATCACAAGAACAAGCCTTCTGAGGCTGTTCTCCACTTGTACTAGTTAATCCTCAGCCTCCTACGAGGCTAATCCACCGCAAAGCAGGAGTAGGGTTTTACACCGCAAGGCGGCCTGAACCTGGGTAAACTGTCATGTCCATTTCCTTCCTGTTCATCGAGCTAGGTCATGAGAGCAGCGAGTCGATCAGCTTGAGAGGTTGAGTTCTTCGCACATGCCCCTGAGTTCGAACCTTTCTTGGGTCTGCGGAGCCCGGAATCCAGCATTTGGCGCATCAGGTAGGGGTGTGTCGAAGCCTCTCTTCTATCAGTTGTTTCACACCCGCGGCGATTTGCCATGACGGACATTCATAGAGTTTGCGCCGAGCACCGACCAGCCCTCGTCGCGTGCCTTTGGGCAAAGGCGCTCCCCGCCGCTCCCCGTCGCCCGTGGCCAACGCTGCCACCGGCCATGTAGCCCACGAGCCGCAGGATTCATCGCTGCCTCCCTCCGTGCGATGCGATGGCCGCACCGCCACTCTGTTGCTGACCCGGCCGCTGCTTTGTCCTCCCATGCCCGTCGCGGACCAGCAACCGCAAAGTCCGCGCTACTCATGGCACGCGAGGTTCTGCGCTACTGTCCGGCCGATGACCTCTACAAGGATCAGCTGGACCACATTGCCGAGCTCGTCAGTGCTACTGGAGAGGCCCCTGCGCTGTCTCGTTCACTGCCTCCCCTGCAGCCCCAAGCGGGCAACGTGGCTCATGGCATGTCTCCTCCTCCTCTCCGGCAAGATGCCGTCCCCGAGCTAAGGTGTGATACCTCTCAACGCGACCAGTGGTGCAGGGCCCCCACGCGCGATGAAGAAAGTTGCAGGGTCATGGAGAGCCGTGTGTGCTCCCAGCTCCTCCGGCGCCCCCACATCAAGACCGTGTGCAGCCCAAAGTGGTTGCGCGCAGGCGTCAAGACCTGGCTCCCCCTCCGTGGCGAGCCCCCGTGACCACGGCGGGATGCCGAGCGTTCACTCCGGAGATTCGCCGTGTCATCTAGCCTGGCAAGTTCAAGCCAGATCAACCTCCGTGCTAGGACGACACCCCCGCCCTGGCCGAGTTCCTTCAGCTCTACGTACTAAGCATCAAGGCAGCAAGCAATGACGAGAATGTGATGGCGAACTGGTTCCCCGTGGCTCTCAAGGATGGCGCGCACTCATGGCTCCTGATCCTTCCAGTGGGATCAATCTCCTCCTGGGACGAGCTGTGAGCGTTTCATCGCCAACTTCCAAGGAACCTGCGACCCCGCTCATGCGTCTGGCGACCCGCGGCGCATCAAGCGACAACCAGGTGAGATCTTGCAGAAATACATACATCGCTTCACCAACATTCGCCTCAAGATCCCCAAGGTGTCGGACGAGGCCATCATCTCAACGTTCACTGATGGCATTCGGTATGTCAAGATGAAGGAGGAGCTCGCCATACACGAGGACTTGTACTCGGCTGTGGAGATGTTCAATATGGCGACTAGGTGTGCAAGACCTGTACTCGGCTCTAGAAATGTTCAATATGGCGACCAGGTGTGCGAGGGCGGAAGAAGGCCGTATTTCGCTCCTCGAGCTCCTTGAGGACGACCCAGATGACAAGAAGGCCAAAGCGAAGGACGTGAAGCGCAAGGGCCCATCGGTGCTCGCGACCGAGCCTGAGATGAAGCACGGCTGTGATCGCCCTGAGTCTTCCAAGGGCAACTGCCCATTCTGCATCTTCCACAATGTGCACAGGCACAACACCAACAATTTCCAAGAGCTCAGGTTCATTCGGGATGGGCGTTGTCGGCGTCCTGGATTCGGGGGTATCCAGCCCTGCTTGCCTGCGGCCCACCACGTGGCTCCATCGACAGCCTGGTACGGCCCAGCTTAACAACCAACACCGCAAGACCCTCGCGAGGGGCCAAGCCTCGTGAGGCGGGAAATGCCAAGACCCCCGAATGGATCGGCCTCCTCAGGATGGATCCTGAGAGGCGGAGAGTTCTATGCAAGCTACCTCACGAGGCTCAGCTGACGTGAGCTATGACGACCAAGGCCAGGCAGGCGCCAGACGGGTGCAGAGCGCAGGTTTCCTCTTTTGTGCAAAGGAGGCAAGCCATAGGCGCGGAGTCCTGGGGAATCAGCCAAAGGTTTCCATTTCGGTGCAACAAGACCAACACCGCCAGGACGGTAGGATGGAGGTCATCGACGAGCCCACCGCAGCATCATGACCAGAGGCTTTTCGCAGGCGAAGACTACTTTTGCCAGGATAGACTGTACTACTTGTCCCCTTTCAAATCCCGCCGTTGTGGGATCCCTTCCCGTTCATATTTGGGAAGAGTACCAAGGCCACTATAAATAGGACTAGCCACCACCATAGAAAGGGAAACGAGTTGAGAACAAGTAGAGCTAGCATACACCACACCAGCTCAAGAACACCTCACCTCCGGAGGCTTGTTCATCCTCTGTACTAGTTCATCCTCAGCACTGCGAGGCAATCCACCACACCACACTCGATTAGGGTATTACACCACAACGATGGCCCGAACCAGTATAAATCTTTGTGCCTTTGTGTCTCTTTGAGCTCGACGCGCTAGGCTTAGGAGGCTCGCGAGTAGTCAGGCTGGGCAGTTTGAGGTCTCTGCACGCACCCCAGAGTTCGAACCTCTCAAGGGTTTGCGGATCCCTAAATCTGACATTTGGTGCACCAGGTAGGGGTGCATTGGATCTTCTCTTCCGTCGACCAGTCCTCCACTTCTCCGAAAACTCCATGGCCGATGCGTGCAGGGCTTGCGCCGAGCGTCAGTCAGCAGTCGCCGCCTGCGTCGCTCAGACGGCTCTGGTGGGTGACGATTGTGCCCGCCGTGCTCCTTCTCCAGTGGCCAACGCCGCTACGGGGCCTACCGGCCATGAGCAGCAAGCTTCAGCGCTGCACCCATCGGTGCGCCATGACGGCTGCACCGCTAATCCATCTCTGACCCGAGCAGCTTCGTCATCCCATGCACGTCGCGGCAAGATGGATGTGCAGACCATTCTGCTCTCGATGCGGGAGCTTCTTCGCTACTGCCAGGTGGGTGATCTCTATGAGGAGTGGTTCGAGCGGATCGCCGAGATCATCAGCGTCGCGCACGGGGGCTCCGACGGGCCGGCTCGCTCACTGCCTCAGCATCCACCTGTAGTGGGCGACGTGGCGCACAAGGCTCCACCACCACCTCCGGCCCGGGGCGCCATCATCGAGCCAAGGCGTATGGCTCCATGGCGCAACCCGCAATGCCCGGCGCCGGCTCGGGATGACGTGAACTGCCAGGTGGTGCAGCGTCCGCAAGGAGAAGCCTGCGTGCTTCCAGCACCCTAGCACCAGGCTCGCGTGCCGCCACAGGAGGTGGCGGTGAGCGTGCACCAGGATGATGTTCCACCCCCTCGACGACCTTCGGTGGCCACGGCAGGATGCTGCACGTTCACTCCGGAGCTCCGCAATGTCGTTTGGCCAAACAAGTTCAAGCCCGACCTGCCTCCATGCTACGACGGCACCGCCGACCCCGCCGAGTTCCTGCAGCTCTACGAGCTGAGCATCGAGGCGGCCAACGGCGATGAGATGATCATGGCAAACTGGTTCCCAATGGCCCTCAAGGATGGCGCGCGTTCTTGGCTCCTGAACCTGACCGAGGGGTCAGTTTCTTCCTGGGAGGACATGTGCAGCCGTTTCATCGCCAACTTCCAGGGCACTCGCGACCGTCCGCCGGCCATGGGTGACCTGCGCCGCATCAACCAGCAACCTGGAGAAACCCTGTAGAAGTATATCCAGCACTTCAACAACGTTCGCCTCAAGATTCACGAGGTGTTGGACGAGGCCATCATCTCCGCGTTCACCGATGGCGTCTGTGATGTCAAGATGAAGGAGGAGCTTGCCATCCACGAGGATCTCTGCACCATGCTGGAGATGTTCAATATGGCGAACAAGTGTGTAAGGGATGAGGAAAGACGCCTCTCCCTCCTCGAGCTCCCCAATTCTGATCTAGAAGACAAGAATACTAAGACCAAGGACGTGAAGCGCAAGGGGCCAGCCGTGCTTGCGGCCGAGCCAGAGACGAAGTGCGGCTGCAACCACCCCAAGTTATCCAAGGGCAACCAACCGATCTCCGCCTTCCACGGCATTTACAGTCACAACACCAGTGACTGCCAGGAGCTCAGGGCTCTCCGCGACGGGCACCTCGGTCGACGCCCTGAGCGCAAAGACCGAGGCTACGGTCACGGAAGTGGTAGAGATGGAGGACGATGGGATGGACATGACCATCGTCAGGAGTGGCACGACCAGCCTCGTGAGGACCGCTGGCAGGGCCAGCCTCGTGAGGACAACTAGAGGGAGGAGCCTCGTGAGGTTCGACCTCAGGGCAACGCAACTTTGCCTCCTCTGCCTCCACCGCCGAGGAGGAATGAAGATCACCACCAGGACGAGGGGGCTAGGGGCTTCTAGGAGCCTCAGGCCATTGGATGCATCTTGGGCGGCTCATAGGCCCCGGCTTCCCACCGCATCTTCAAGTAGTTTGCGTGGAAGGTAAATGCGGCACTACTCAAGCCTGAAGCAAGTCACCCTCTCAAGTGGTCCAAGTGTGCCATCACCTTCGACTCCTCAGACCGGCTCAAGTGTGCGGCCACCGCTGGCGCGCTCCCCATGCTCTGCTCCCCTTCATCAGCAACGTGGTCGTCACCAAGACTCTCATCGATGGCAGAGGACTCAATGTTCTATCTGTTCAGACGTTCGATAGGCTCCAGGTGCCATACTACCAGCTTCACCCCACCAAGCCATTGTCAGGAGTGACTGACGAATCAACCCACTCGATCGAGCAAGTTCGCCTCCCTGTCACCTTAGGCAAGCGCAACAACTACCAGACCGAGCTCATCGACTTCGACGTCGCCGACATCGGCTTGCCCTACAACGCCATCCTAGGGTACCCAGCACTGGCCAAGTTCATGGCGGCCACGCACCACGGCTACAACGTCCTCAAGATGTCAGGAAGCGGCAGCGTCATCACGGTCGACTGTCAAGAGAAGGATGCAGTGTGTTCCCTCGAGCGTTCCTTCTAGGCTGCAGCAGTTGAGAACCCCGAAGACGAGGATGGCGCCCTCCATCCTGAGGTCGTACCCAAGACGCAGAAGTTGCAGCTGGGGCAGGGGTCTCGTGAGGGAGCATCACTCGAGGATGTAGCGCCGAGCCTTAGGTCTCCGGACGCGGCACCTTCGCCCATCGCATAGGAAGGCACGCCCGGCGCTCCTCTCAGGCTGGGCTCGGGGGCTCTCCTTTGGAGGGCCTCAGATCTAGCTGATGTCGGGAGGGAGGCGCTCAGGCACCATGTGGAGGTGCTCTTTAGAGCATGCTTCCTAGGAGAAGGCAGGAGACGTGAGGCACCAATCGTTCAGGAGTTCATTAGCAAGGCAATCGAGGATATTCAGGAAGGAAGGGTTCTGCAAGGCGATCGTCGCCTGCCGCGTGGCGCGGCTCACTGCCCTGGCGAGGGTAAGGAGTTCCGCATCTGCATCGACAGCCCTGGGATCAATAGGGCCGCGTCTCGATAGCTCATGTGGCTGTCTCATGTCGGCCGATGCGAGGGTCCGCCTCATAGCTACGTCCGCATGCTGTTTGGCCTGGTGGGCGTGGCTGAGGCATTCCAGCGCTGCATGAGGGATGCTCAGACAGCCTTCAAGGCCAGGCACCAGGCGGTCTTGGCGGAGATGGAGGAGCACCTTCAGGAGCCTCTCGGTCCCTCCGAGTCTCCTAAGGCTCGGCACTAGAGCAGCTCATGAGGAACGGCTTCAGCGACGCGCGTTTATTGGCTACTTGAACAACTCTTCAGCAATGGTACCAGGTGACATCTCTCTAGTTCGTTCAATTTGGGGGCATCCCTCGAGCTGCATCATCCCCAGGCCATCTGGGTCCGTCCCTACGGCATGTATCCCTTCCGCATTTATCAGAGCCAGTTACAATCCTTTGCAAGCTACTTTTGTATTATTGATTGCCTGACTGGCGCTTCGTCGCTAAGAACGTCTCGCGCCCTTGCAAGCACTCCCACGACCGCCTCATGATTAAGGACTAGCACGGCGTCTGTGCTCGGGTCCGTCCCTGCAGCGTCGCTAAACCCAAGTAGCCGAGCTCTGGCTCACGGGCTAGTTCCCGTGTACGTCACCTCCCATGGCTCTTGGTGCCTTGTTCTTGCATTAGCTAATCGCAGGTGGCGCGCGACCTGGTGCCCCTATGTCCACGGGAACCGCGTGCCGGTTGTTTTTCTTCAGGATCTTTGCATGAGAAGACTGGGCACAGCGTCTGTGCTCTGGTTCGTCCCTGCAGCATTGATAAATCCAATGGCTAAGCTCTGTGTGGCAGGCCGGTCCTGTTCACGTCACCTCCTGGGGTCATTGGTGTCTGGCCTTCTCATGCAATAACCTTAGGAAACTCATTCGGTGCAGGCTACCTAACCATCTCGCGGGACAAATTCAAGCATCTCCAATCAAGACCAGGCGCAACCCGCCTTGAAGTGGGGCCTCATGAGTCCCGTGCTGCTCGCAGGTGCCCATATACACCTCCTCCAGCCCTGCCGTGCAAGCCACATGTCAGGGCAGGGTTGTACACGCCCCGGGGGCTCTCCTCAGAGGGAGCCCCGTCCCACGCACCAGCAGAAGCACCATGCTCGCGTGGGCCGTCGACACTGCTGACGAGCGGCTATGCCCATGCAAGAGTGGAAGCGCTATGCTTCACGCTGATCATAAACAACTGGGGGTGGCCTCACGGTCGCATTAACCTCAGAGAGCCTCCCGGCTCAGTGACTAGCCTCACCATGCTGCTCTCCCTCGAGAAGGTAGCGCGAGGGGGCTGAGCACGGGTGCTACGCTCAGGTCATGCCTGGCGTACCCCACCTCACTAGGACTCACGGGCCTGGTCGTCGCGCACACCTCCCAAGCGAGAGCTCGGCGAGGAAAAGGTATGATGGTCTGTTCATACATCAAGGGGTACTCCTGAGCATCGCGTCTGAGGAGCCTAACTGGTCATGTAGCCCCTCGCCTCTTGGGCTCGTCCTGGTGATCCGGACGACTCAACGACGACTGAGGAATGCGCGGGGCCGGGCCCTGCCGATGCCGAACGCCAAGGCCTGGCTCTCACCCTTCTTTTTCAAGCTTTTCGCACGGTAACACTACTAGGGAAAAGCCTATACACAGAATCTTACCAGCAGCGCTCCTCAAAATACCACGCGACTTCTATTTAGCAGCACCGCGTGATATCAAAATGCGCTGCTGAAAGGAAAATAGCAGTAGCGCGTCCACCACAAACCGTGCTACTGCTATAA
>NC_041387.1:302362066-302377826 GCF_002162155.2 Triticum dicoccoides
AGTAGCGCCCTATACCGAACCGCGCTACTGCTATAGAAGTTAGCAGCAGAGCGCTTTGAAGAAAACCGCTACTGCTAAGATCAGCCCACAAGTTTAGTCCCACCTCGCTCCATGAACAGGGTGTTTACCACCTTAAATATGTTATTTCTAAAACTACCACAACCAGTTGGTCTTCACTGAACTCTATGTGTAAAATTTGTGGCTGACAATTCAGATTATACACAAAAAGATCATTGATGGCCAATGTATTTTTGCATTGACGTATTTTTTGTATAGTTACACTTAGCAGTAGCGGTTTATATGCAAAGCGCTACTGCTATTCAGATTAGCTATAGCGCGTTTTGGCAAACGCGCTACAACTATCCATACCTTATCCCCACACGCACGACCGGCCCTCACTCACACTCTCACTCTCGCCCGCGTGCCGATAACCGTCGTCGTGCGTCGCCGCCGCCGCCGCCTTCGTCCGTCCGCCGCCGAGGTACTCCCCTCCTTCCGTCCCTCCTCCCTCCTCCTTGCACATCCTCCCTCCGCCTGCGGCCGCCCCTCCCTCCTTCGCCGCCGCCCTCTCCCTCCGCCTGCGGCCGCCCCTCCTCCCTCCTCCACCGGCAGCCCTCCTCCCACCGCCCTCGACCTCGCCGCCCCTGGCTACCTCTCCGTCGCCCCCACCCCCTACAACTAGTTAGTACTAGATTTAGTAGTAGTAGATGTTAATTTAGGGTTCATAGCTAGTACTAGATGTTGCTTAGTTAGAACTAGATTTTTAGTAGTAGTAGATGTTAATTACTAGTAGTGATGGTACTAGTTAACTAGGGCAGTATGATTAATAGTAGTTGTAGTTGAACTACTTTAGTTGTAGTTGAACTAGTTTAGTAAGTAAATTAATAAACTACTTGAACTAGTTGAATTAGTAGAACTAATGTATTTTTAGTAAGATAATTAATATAACTAGTTGAACTACTTTATTTTTAGAAAGAACTAGTTTTTTTTTATTTATAGTAAGTTTATATTTAGTAAGAACTAGTTGAATTAATAAAACTAGTTGAACATGTCATATTTGTTGTTATTTTTTAGTTTAAGCAATTATTGGGGATGTATTAGTGATAACTTATACGGTTTCAGGTGACCAGCGTCGTCCCCGTCACCGACCCCCTCCGACATCCCCGCCGTCGTCCTAGTCATCGACCCTCTACGACATCAAGGTGAGACCAGCCAAATATCCTTGTATATCTTGTGTTGTTGCTCAAATCGGATATGTGGTTGCCCAAGTGGTCATTCATGTTCAGTTTACATATCCGAGTGGCCTATGTTTTGCCGGAGTGTTGATTAATTTCTGTTCCGGCAAATTTCAGGCGCTCGATATGTCCTTTTTTAGCAAAGGTCATGCCGGATTTTTTCGTGAATTCTGGCATGACTTGTGCTAGAATATGTACAAGTTTAATCTTTGAATTATGAATGTAGGAAATGTCATACTTGGACGAGGACAGTCTCCCGGGGGAGTGTAGCTGGTGCCACGACGATCGAGGTATGTGCGACAGGTTTGTTGAGTTGGACGAAGATCGACGCTTTAGCATTAAGCTCGAGGAGACCTTTGATTGTGAAACGGTACGCTACAACGACAAGTTTTTTTTCGTAATTAAGCATGATTTCAACTATTTCAACGTCTAATTTTCATATTTTACAATTCGACTAGCTTATCCCATGCCATGCAAGACGCTATGTCTTGGAGAGGATGGGTTTTGAAGACCATGAAAATTTCAAAACAAAGAAAATACACCTAAGGACCCATCATGATATGGATTTTGAAATAAATCTGTGCAATGCTCAGAGCGTAACCCATTTTGGTTGCCAAAATTGGGAAGCATTTTGCAAAATGTATAGTTTTTATGAGGGTATGATTGTCACCATGGATCTTGGTGATCCTGACATCGAGCAAGACAATATGGACATTTGGGTCCTTGTTGATACGCTTCCGATTGTACCGCTATGTGAGTTTCTCAAACATAGTTATTAACTAATTTATATTGTTTATTTCAAAATAGTTGATAGCTTATTTCCATTGACAGCTTATTTTGATTCTTCAAAGACTGTGCGGAAGATGGTAGATAAAACCCACTACACCGATGGCACCGAATTAACGTATAAGGAGAAAAATCATCTGATCATATTTTGTACTCTTCCTGAGAATTACAATAACCAGTATCGAACTCCTCCAAATTATGGTGAATACGTGCCACTAGTGCATGTGTTGAACCACGGTAACTTCTCTAGAGATACCCTGGTAAGATTTTTTAGTATTACGACATTCGTGCATCTTTTGCATACTTCTAAAACTAGTACATCATTGCTAACTACGAAGTTATTATTATGTTTTTCAACAAAAACTCCCGATGGATTGTCTGCCTCATCTGATGTCTCTGAATGGTCGCCTCTCAGCTCTGAACATACTGCCAGGTAAATCTAGGGAGCTCACCTGTGCATATCGGATTTCTAAAACCGGTGAACACATGTTCATCAAAGAGTGTAAGAAATGTATGGACATTCGCAAGGAGGTTCTTGGAAGTAACATTTAGCGAAAGGCAAGAATTGGAGACAGGCTAATCTCCATTCTCCATAATGGAGAGTCAGGGGCTATCTTGTTTTTTGCTATTTTATCTTAGAAAATGTAGTAGGTCTTAATCGAATGTAGTAGGTCCTATGAGGTACAATATGTTTATTATGTGGTAATGTGTTAGAGTTGATAATGAGGAGTACTTGTGATTACGACTAGTGACCATGCTATGTGATGTCATTGATGAAAACGATGATCTTGAGGAGGTGTTATATGACAATGATGTATTATGATGATAAGTTGTTAATGATATGATGATGATGATGATGATATTATTATATCATTGGGTGAAAGAACCGCGGATTAGTTTCAAGTGGATGTCCATCCACTTGAAACTAATCCACGGTTCTTTCACCCCGTGATGTAATAACTCATTATGATGTAAAAACAATCTCTAAATTCCTGTTGTATGAAAACTTGTGTAAAGGTGTATGAATACAACATGAAATAAAAAAAGAAATAAAATACTAAATAATAGTAGTAGCGCGGGAGAGGAGAAGCGCTACTACTAATTACCAGTAGCATTGTTCTGAAGAAGCGCTACTACTAAGTCAATTTAGCAGTAGCGTGGATCTAGGCGCGCTATTGCTAAGCTTTAGCTATAGTGCCTTATCAGTAGCGCTCCTTCCCGCGCTACTGATAGGACTAAAACCCGTGCTGCTGCTAGGCTTTTCCCTAGTAGTGTAAGGGGGACTCCTGAGCATCGCGTCTCGGGACCCTAACTGGTCACGTAGCCCCTCACCTCTTGGGCTCGTCCTGGTGATCTAGAGGACTCAACGACGGCTGAGGCATGCGCGGTGCCGGGCCCTGCCGACGCAGAACACCAAGGCTTGCCCCTGCATCTTTTCCTAAGTTGTTTGCACGTCAAGGAGGACTCCTGAGCATCGCGCCTCAGGAACCTAACTAGTCACGTAGCCCCTCACCTCTTGGGCTCGTCCTAGTGATAAGGACGACCCAACGACGGCTGGGGTACGCGCGGGGCCGGGCTCTGCCGACGTAGAACAACAAAGCAAACGGAAAAGCTGAAGGAGCATAATCTAGTTACTACAAGACATATTGTTCCAAACAAATAGTTTTAAAGGCCTCCCCGAGGCATGTTGCATGATACATGACAGACAATGAAAAGCAGAATCGTCGGGCCACCTCTTCAGACTTGGGTGTCACCACTGCCCGCCAGCAGAGCCTCATCGCCAGGCGCGTCGCCCGTTCCACCGGCTTCAGTCGGAGGACCAACGACCAGGAACTTGCTCAGCATGGCATCCACGAAGCTCTTCATGGCGGCAGTAGCAGCATCCTGGGAGTCGGAGTCCACCGGAGTAAGGAAGGAGGAGAGGTCGAAGCTAGCATCCTGGAGATAAAGATGACTGAAGACGCACGTTAGAGCCGAGGAAGAAAGATAGTGTGCCTCGCTTTCCACCAAGGAGGCAAACCCGTCGACAGCGTCATCAAGCACCACCACGAATTAGGAAGCAGAGCAGCAGGGCTCTCCCTCGGGGTCGTCACCACCGCCTTCTTCGAGGGATCATCTCCAAAGAGCGCCTTCTGGGCCTTGTGGAAACGTGCCTCGAGGGAGGTAAGACTACTGTGCTCCATGGCGGCCGCCTTCCTGGCCTCGGCAAGGGCCGCTTGGGCTGCCTCCGCCTCCTCCTTCAGCTTCGTCAAGTGGTTCCGCTCCCCAACCTGCTATAAGGCCGTCTTCTTCACCTCAGCGTCTTGGTTGGTGGTGGCAGCTTACAGGGCCTTCTGCTTCTCCTCACGCTCCTGGAGTTGGCTGGCCTGGGCGGCCTGCCAGTCCTGGAGAGCCTTTAGATCAGCCTCCGCCATGCGGCACCGGTCCTCAGCTTTTGTGGCCTCCTTCCGCGCCAAGTCACGCGCTGTGGCAGCCACCCCGAGCGCCTTCTGGGCTTCCTCCGCTGAACCCTAGGCCGCGCGAACAGACACATCAGCCTTGAGCGAACCAGAGATCAGCCCCAGGCGTCCCTATGCAGAACGATGATCCGGGCCCTGAAGTTCACCCTGGAGGAGGTCCAGCGCCACCCTTGCCTCTTCCAGGGTCCCGGAGGGAGCAGGAATGCTGTGACTCGGTCAAACGCTCGGCAAGGGAGGAGACGCCCTCGGCGCCAAGGTAGAAGAAACCTCAGCCTCATGAAGGACCGAGGCCTCCGGAGGCTGGTTGACCTCAGCAGCCGCGGCAAGGCTGGGCGCCGGAGGGGTCAGGCCTGCCGAGCGCACCGACACCTCCTGAAGACGGGCATCCACGCCCTTCGGAGATGGCATCACCTCTGGGGCTGCGGGGGCAGCGGCACTCTCCTTCACCTGGGTCGCAGCAGCCTCTTCAGCACCTGCGGCCGCGGCAGCCTCCATGCCTTCCTTCTGCTTCTTTGACGGTTGCTGTCTAACAATAGGAAAATATGCTAAGTACCACTTCAGAAACCAACAAACAAGGTTAAGGGAGAGACTTGCTGGCCGGCGAAGGCATAGCCCCTCTTCATGCTCAGCAGCGGGCGCAGAGGCGGAGCGGCTGGAGCCGAACTCTAGGGAACAGGAGAGATTGCGGTTGGAGCCGACCGAGACGATGTCGGCGAAGGCGGGCTGCTGCCCGGAGGGATCAGCGCGGTCCTACTATTCTTCATGGCCGCCCTCTTGGGCTGCGTCGAAGAGGCCACCCCCGACCTCGTGGTGACTCCAGAAGGGCGCGACACCTCAACCACCGGGGGTTAGTCATCATCATCATTGTCAGGAAGGTCGCGCAGGAGCTCCCTTTGCTCCAGGGCAGAGGATTCTTCCACAACCTCATCCTCGATGGCCTCGAAGGATTGCTCGCCAGAGGACAAGTGCACCAGAGCAGTAGGCGGCGGGGGATGCCCCAGCCGCACGAGCCCAAGCTCGTCAAAGACAGTCATGGTCGCGACGACCTCCTCGGCGTCATCACGGCAGTATAGCGGGAGCCAATCTTCCGAAGGGTCGCTCGGGTCCTTCCCCGCCAGGTAGAGCAACACCTTGCTCAGCTCCTCCTCGGGAAGGGGGTCTCGGCGCAGGCGGATTTTATCATCATCACTACCAAGCTTCCAGAAGGGGCGGGGGCGGTCTTGAAGCGGCTCGATGCGCTGCCTCAGGAACTCCTTGATGAGCATGGCCCCCGTCAGCTTTGCGCTCTTTAGCTCCTTATCCATCTGCTTCACCAACGGCATCAAGGAAGGGTAGGTGATCTTCTCAGAATGCCACCACTTGTCGAAGATGCGGAATGCGGGCGGCAGCTTCAGCGAGCTCTGGGAGGACTTGGCATCCATCAGAACCCACCTCTTCATGGCATGCTCCACCTTCTTCCCGGTGGTGGAGATTTCGTTACCACCCCGCACCGCAATGAAGCCTATACACCCGATCGAATTATCGCCGGTCATGCGAAGGAAGAAGAAATGGCGGAGCAGGGCCACGGAGGGCATCACCCCCACGAATGCCTCATAATAGAGGCGAAAAGGGACAGGAGGAGGATGGAGTTGGCATGGATGTGGAGTGCGTGAAGACCATAATGGTGAACGACGGCGAAGAAGAAGCGGGAGAATGGAGGTACCAGCCCCGAGTAGATGCTATGCATGAAGAAGGGGAAGAAGGTGCTACCCACGGGCTCCAGTGCGGCAGTGGCGACCCGGAGCGCTGTCTTCTTCCACTCATTGTCATCACTCACCGTCAGGAGGAGCGTGGTATGGAGCTTCTCCCCGGACACACAGGGTGCCAGCAGCCCTGGCTCGTACCAGGTAGAGCCGGCAGCCGGGGCAGGAGCCGCGGTCTTCTCGGCGGCCATCAAGCAGAATATTTGGGGGAAATCAGCAAATCTGGTGAGTTCTTCCGCTGCGGGGAGAAATGGATCTGGAGCAAGACGAAGAAGGAGCAATGAAAGCCAGGCGGCAGGCGGCACCCCTTTGGTCGTACGGAAACAGTTGCCAAGGCAGCATGGGGAAGCGGAGTCGCCCACGTCCAATCAATCGCCACGCTTCATCAAGGCTGCAGGTGGTTAGGGCCCACGGCACTCCGCACTTGCCTTTGGCTTCGCATGGAAGTCAAGTCCGAGCGTGCCTTGGGCCCGGGGGCTACTATCGGCATCCTGGATTCGGGGGTATCTAGCCCTGCCTGCCTGTGGCCCACCACGTGGCTCCATCGACGGCCTGGTATGGCCTAACTTCAACAACAACACCGCAAGACCCTCGCGAGGGCTCCGCACTTCTTCCTCCTTGGATTATCCATCTCTGCGAACTCGAGGTCCAGCACCCAAGTCCGCACTTCTCACCTCAACCTTCTCCAACTATGTCCGGAGCGAGAGGCAAGTGGATGGCCTCCTCCGTCACTGAGGGGCAGATCCAGAAGCTGCGCAACGCCGGATACTTGTCCAGCGACATCGCGCATCGGCTCCCCGACGAGGGAGAGCTCATCCCCACCCCCATTCCCCATGAGAGGGTACTGTTCCTTCCCCATTTCCTCTGTGGACTGGGCTTCCCACTTCACCCCTTCGTCCGGGGGCTCATGTTCTACTAAGGCCTGGATTTCCATGATTTGGCCCCGAATTTCATCCTCAACATCTCGTCATTTATCGTCGTGTGCGAGGCCTTCCTCTGCATCCAGCCCCACTTCGGCTTGTGGCTCAAGACCTTCAGTGTCAAGCCGAAGGTTGTGAAGGGCAGCCAAGCGGATTGCGGAGGCGCCATGGTGGGCAGGATGTCCCATGTTACGTGGCTGGAAGGCACTTTCATGGAAACCATCAAGGGGTGGCAATCGGGGTGGTTCTACATCACCGAGCCGCGTGACGCCGATTGGGCAGCGGCCCCCGAATTCAGATCCGGCATCCCTACACGGCTCACCTCCTGGAAAGAGAGTGGCCTGATCTGGGGGAATTCGGAGGAGCTGACCGGACTCCAAGCCTGTATCCAGAAGCTGGTGGACAAGAAGCTCAAGCTTGTCAATGTAGTCCAGGTCATGCTCATCCGCCGGATTCTCCCGTGCCAACAACGGGGTTTCAACATGTGGGAGTTCGATCCGGCGCAGCACCAGACCCTGAGCGGGCTCTTCGACACTACATACGAAGATGTATGGAAGGTGTTGTTCAAGGGCGCAGAAGCTCCCGCATCCGCTACCGAAGATCGCGGATTCCGCTCGCAGCGTCCGGCTGATGAGGTAAGTGATTTTGCCACTTGTTTTCCATAGTTTGAGTCTATGCGGGATCTAAACTCCCTTTACCTTTGACAGGACTGGCTAGCGAAGGCCGAACGGACTGTCTGTCCGGCCCCATTGCCAGAGGACCCAGCGGATGCCCGCCTAACGGGGCTACTGGCTCCGGCACCCCACGTGGTGCCGGAGAAGAAGGCCAAGAAGAAGGCCATGGGGACTCGGAAGAGTTCCCGTTTTCAGGTGTTATCGGATGATGAATCCGAAGCCGACTCCTCCCACCAAGGCGAGGAGGAGAAGAAAGCCTCTCCCCCAACAGGGGGAGGGAAGAAAAGGAAGGCCTCCCCAATAAGGGAGGCCGAAGGGTCCAAGAAGGGAAAAACTCTTCCCCCGGACCGCTCCGCCAACGCCTGTGACGACGACGAGGACTGGCCTCCAAGGGCCAAGCCCCTGGCGAGATCTTAAGTATCCGGACTCCTGAATAACTTCAAAGTTTTTTCTTTTCGCCACATAATGTCTTTCTAATGCCGCATACAACCCTGCAGTCCGCCCAAGGATGATCTTCCCGTTTCGTCGAGCGGGTCCTTGGGTGCGTCCGATATGGATTCCCTTCTGACTGCCTCCACCCCCCGTGCCAGGGACGATGCCGAGGTGGGGTCCTAGGAAGGGACCTACTAGGAGGAGGAGGCCCCGGAGGTGTCGCAGGGCAACCTCCCGGACTTTGCACCGGACTCAGCCCCGGAGGCCACAGTGGCTCCGGAGTCCGGCGGGCGACCCCTTCGTAAGAAGGGCAAGACCGCGACGCCGGCTGCCTCCCGTCCAACCGGAGGTGCCATATAATTTGCTAGAGGCGCTCAACGGGGCCTCCATCAAAGAGGAACACCGCACTGTTATGAGTGCGGTGATTCAGAAGGTTCAGCTCGCCAAGAGCGGGCTGACCGAAGCCTGCAGCAGCCTTCTAACAGGCTTTGAGGTAAGAATTTCAATATATGTAAAATGGTACCGCATAGACAGTAGCCCCTGATGCTCGGTTTGTTGTTCGGAAAGAAGAGCCGGACTGAGGATCTTTAGAAAGATAAACGCAGGAGTAATGAAAATATGTCAATATGGGATTGCAGGCTGTGCTGCTGACCTCTGCCGCACTGACTGCGGAGGTCAATACGTTGAAGAAAAACCTCGAGCGGTCCGAGAACGAGCTCGGCCGTGCCAAGAAGCAGCTCGAGGAAAAAGAAGGTGAGTAATACCTTATGAAAATTGCACCTTACAGAAAAGGATTTGGTTGCAAGAAAAATGACAAGGATAACTTGGGTATTGCAGGGGCCACTAACGAGGTGGCGTCCCTGAAGGAGGCGGTGGCCGCGGCCGAATGCAATGCGGCCGCAGAGCACACCGAGCGAGAGAGGCAGGAGGCGCGGGTGGCGGAGGTACAACAAGAGCTCTAGGATCTCGTGAAAAAACATGAGAGCTTGGAGCATGACTTGAAGACTCGAGAGTCTGAGCTTGCAACGGCTCTTGAGAGTGCCAAAGCCGCTAAGGCCGAAGCCTACAAGGCCCTCCAGGAGATTGAGGCGGTGAAGAAAATAGCAGCGGGTAAGGCATTTTTCATGCAAAGTAAGCATGTGAGTGTTAATTACCTGTTGCTTACCCGAATTTGGAGCTCTCCAGGAGCGTTCGCAGATCTTCCTTGCAGTGTGTCCGATGCTGCCGCATTCTACCGGGCCGAGGAGGGGAGCTCGACGGAGAAGGTCTTCTGGTCTCAGTATGCTGAGGCCGGACATCCGGTGCCCCTTTGCGACCAGCTGAAGCAGGTGGTCGAGGTCCACAAGGCGGCTGAACAGGCCATGAACGGCCTCATAGTTAGGCTGTGGCCTAAGGAGGCTATGCCTGGGAGCTACTTCGGCCTGGTGCGGCGGCTGGTGGATGCGTGCCCGTGGGTTGAAGTTATCAAGCACTCCGCCTATATTGAGGGTGCCCGTCGGGCCCTTGCCCGCGCAAAGGTGCACTGGGGCAAGATGGATGCCCAGAAGCTTGTGACGGACCCCCCACCAGAGGGCAATGAGCATCGTACGCCCGAGATGTATTATAAGAGTGTGCTGATGGGCGCCCGCACTATTGCGGGTGAGTGCTCCAAAGATGTAATATTTGAGTAGACTCGCATTTTTTTATCCTGTGCACTGAAAACTTGGTTCATATGCGCTAAGCAACGCTTGTTAATTTAAAATATTACCTTCTGTGCGGCTGTTTATCAAATAAGAGAGATGGCAAGTCGTCGGCTTCAGCCCCCATGCCACGAGTGCTGGGGTGTTCGGGATAAACTCGAGCGCTCTTGTTCCCATTTTTGGGTCCATCTAGGGAGGCGCTCGACACGGCGAACAAGGCAACCAGACTTATAATGCTTGAACACTCTCACTTAGCCATAGAATTCTATAATTTTAAATTTCGGTGAAGCCCCTAGTCTTCGGAAGGCCGAATTTGGGGCGCTATCCATGCCTTGGCCGGACAGTATCCGGCTCCTCGCTCTAAGCGGCATAAGTCTTGAAGGAGTCACAAAAAACCTCTCGAACAACGACCGGCTCTCGCCTCATCATGACGGTCAGTTTTAGCTTTCTCCACTGAGGCGTTAACCCAGCTCAACTGGGGCGCAATCGCAGTGGTTCTCCCAGTGATACCTTAGCGGATATAACGGAACGTAAGGTACCAAAACATGGGAGCCGGGCAAACCCAACTATTGACCCAAGACATGATTCGGAGCCGATGCATATAGTGCTATAAGTTCGGGGTGCTTCACTTGTGAAAGTGTTCGGACTCATCACACCATGACGTGGGGAACATAAGCCCCTGGTGTGTATTAGCCATACCAAAGTGTACGGATGCAATATGCCGTGAATGAACATATGTATGAAAAGGAAATGCAATTATAAGCAGAAAGGTGCTGCATTGTTTTATTCAATAAGTGCTGCTACGAATGCAGAACGATACAAATAGTGCGATAAGCAAGGTATGGGACTGTTAAACATGCCCCCCTCCAGGGGTAGGCTGCAGATTGGCATATAAAAATGCTCGTAATGGAGACCACCTATATGTTTGTTGTAGCCTTTATCCTTCCCTGGCTGTTGCATCGTGAGTTCGGCAGATCTGGTGCCGGACAGGGCCTTTGACGAACGGAGTCCTGTGTGTAAAAATAAAAGGTAAAAAGAAAAAAAAGGAAAAAGAACGACACACTGGAGAGCCCCTGGTGCGGTTGAGCCGCAGTCTGGGTTTATCGTGGTCGTGCCCCTCTCCCCATGCTCATGGTATCTTCAGAGCGTAATGGTGTATGCGAAGGATCTGCTTTAACGTTTCGCATGAGCTGGGGTTGGGGCCGCACTGCTACGTGTGCTCGGAACGTGCCAGGTGGTCTTGTTGTAAGTTACTCCGGGCGCGCTTAGCTGTGTCCGGCCGCTTAAAGGCCGGACTCGAGAATTGCCTCAAGAGGCTGCATTGCACTTCTGCCGCGAGAGCCGCTGTATGTTCCTCCGTGCGGAGAGAACGTTCAGTGTTTCTGTTGACTGTGATGACTCCTCGAGGGCCTGGCATCTTGAGCTTGAGGTATGCGTAGTGCGGCACCGCGTTGAACTTTGCAAACGCAGTACGTCCGAGCAAGGCATGATAGCCGCTGCGAAACGGGACTATGTCGAAGATTAACTCCTCGCTTCGGAAGTTATCCGGGGATCCGAAGACCACTTCCAGTGTAATTGAGCCTGTACAATTGGCTTCTACACCTGGTATGACGCCTTTAAAGGTCATTTTGGTAGGTTTAATCCTTGAGGGGTCTATGCCCATTTTGCACACTGTATCCTGGTAAAGCAGGTTTAGGCTGTTGCCACCGTCCATCAGGACTCTGGTTAGGTGAAATCCATCGACGATTGGGTCTAAGACCAGTGCGGCGAATCCGCCGTGGCGGATGCTGGTGGGGTGGTCCCTTCGGTCAAAAGTGATCGGGCAGGAGGACCATGGATTGAGCTTCGGGGCAACAGGCTCCATCGTGTAGACATCCCTGAGTGCACGCTTCCGCTCCCTTTTGGGTATGTGCGTTGCGTATATCATGTTCACCGTCCGCACCTATGGGGGGAAACCCTTCTGTCCTCTATTGTTCGGTGGTTGGGTCTCGTCCTCGTTATCGCTATGTAGCCCCTTGTCATTGTTTTCGGCAATTAACTTTCCTGCCTGCTTGAATACCCAATAGTCCCTGTTGGTGTGGTTAGCTGGCTTTTCAGGGGTGCCGTGTATCTGGCACAAGCGGTTGAGTATTCGGTCCAAATTGGACGGACCCGGAGTAGTTCTTTTGAATGGCTTTTTCCGATGACCGGGTTTAGAGCCTCGGAATCCGACATTGACTGTCGTATTGTCAGGACCCCGACTCAATGCCACATCGATCTAGCATGTAACACCTCATATCACTTTGCGGCCTCACGCACAGTATTCCCACGGGTGTCGCCTTACCTTTGCCCGGGACCGTTTGCGCCTTTTGGCACACGTATATGACAGTGTCGCTAGCATCCATATGATAAGGAGCCCGGGCTGACATGGCTAGTCGTAAACCCAAAGTGGCACAGACTTACAGGGACAGGCATCCATGACCCAGCATCGAACGTGTCGGTCATCAACGAGTGAATCCAGGCTGTAGCATTGGGCTAGCAGGACTCCGGTGAACCGGGCTGTAGCGGGCTAACAGGACTCTGGTATTCATCGCGTGACATTTCCCCGAAGGGACAGACACAGGAACGAAGAAGGACACATGCCGGCCAGCCTAAGTGTTCCGGAGCAGTAGCAAGCTACCATGGCTCAGTGAAACACTAGGAGACATTTCCCCGTAAGAGAGGCTACTAAAGATAAACAACTAGATGGTCAGATCCCACACATACCAAGCATTTCAAAACATACACACAATATGCTCGATATGTGCAAATACAACATGGCATCACAACATGACTCTATGACTCAAGTATTTATGCAATAGGCTCCGAGGAGCAAGATATTACAAACAGGGGTCTCATGACCCAACAATCAGAGCATACAAATCAAAGCACAAGCGGAAGCTATCATGTCTGGGTACAGACATCTATAACTGAAAAAGGCTGAGAAGCCTAACTATCTACCAGATCCTGCCGGGGGCACAAGATCGTAGCTGAGGTAACAAGCTAAACGTCGAAGTCCATGCGGAACTACTAGTGAGACCGAAGTCTCTCTGCAAAAACATAAAATAGGCAAACGTGAGTACAAATGTACCCAGCAAGACTTACATCAGAACTATCTACATATGCACCATTATCAACAAAGGGATGGTGGGGTTTAACTGCAGCAAGCCAGCTTTGACTCGGTGGCTATCCTAAACTACGACTGCAAGCGACTCTTTTGAGGTGGCGCACACGAGTCCACATATTCACCATATCAATACACCACTATGGAACCGCTCCCGTCTCCCTACGAGAACGCCATCCATAGCACTCACCCTTATCTTGCGTATTTTAGAGTATCCACTTTCAATTGTCTATGAACTGATATAAGCAACCCAGAAGTCCTTTTCCGCGGACACGGCTATTCGAATAGATGATGTTAACCCTGCAGGGGTGTACTTCTTCACACACGCTCTCACCACTTACCGCCGTTTACACGACATGTACTCGGCAACCTTCAAGCGGAAGCCCAACGTGGGTGTCGGCCACGGCCTGCCTAAACACTCAAGTCTCTAGTCCAGGTTTATCGCCTATTCGGGTTCCATCCATGAGGAGATCCGGCCGGAGTTTCGCTCACAACCCCAAACGATGTGAACAGGGTTCCGTGACACCAAACGGGCGCCCGGTTTACCCGGCCACGTGCCTACCGCATCACAGCCCACCCCTACGGTCAGCGCTGCGCACGGCCTCCAGCATACTACAAACACCAGAAACTACTTGCAACTCCTGGACAGAGCACAAGGGTGATCAAGAAGCCGAGAGGGTCCATTGGTTTCGGGCCCAATGCGTGGTAGTAGCTGAATCATGGATCACAAACACAGAACTCAGTTCCTGAGGACGGCTGCAACGAGACAACCCACCATGTACTCCTACATGGCCTCTCACCGCTACCTTTACCAAATCGTGTTCACACACTTAGCTCACACACAGTAGGACATGTTCACACACCTCTGATTCATCCCGGATGAATCAGACCTGACTCAACTCTAAGCAGTAGCAGGCGTGACAAACAAGCATGAATGAGTAGGCACAACAGGGCTCAAACAACTCCTACTCATGCTAGTGGGTTTCATCTATTTACTGTGGCAATGACAGGTCATGCAAAGGGTAAAGGGGTTCAGCTACCGCAGCAAGTAACAAATATGTTGTTGTTGTCCTAATGCAGTAAAAGAGAGCAGGAGCGAGAGAGTGGGATTTTATCGGAATGAACAAGGGGGTTTTGCTTGCCTGGCACTTCTGAAGATAACATTGAGTCTTCATCAGTGTCAACGATCACATCATCGGTATCACGTCTATCGAGAGGGGACAAATACCGGCAACACAGAAGGGAACACAATCAATGCAATGCACAATATGATGCATGATCATGACATGGCAAAATGAATGTGTTTTGGGCTAATGCAACTAGCAACAGATTAAATGAAGTTGGTTTGAATATAATATTCCAATTCAAACTCCATATGTGATTATTCAAATGCCATTTAATTGATTTGTGCCAAACAGCAGCTATAAGTTGTTCTAACATGCATGAAAATGGTACAGATGGATTCCTTGAATTTTTCTGATAATTTTTCATATATAAATTATTTAATTTGAAGTTACGGTTGAATTTCTATGAATTTTAGAAGTTTATATAGTTTTCTGGAATTTTCTGAATTATTTTAAATCCAGAAAATGGTTAACTGCATCAGCATTGCGTCACTATGACGTCAGCAGGTCAACAGACGCTGCTGCTGGTCAAACCTGACGTGTGGGGTCCACACGTCAGTGACACAGGTTAGTTAACCGGGTTGATTAGGGTTAAACTAATACTAATGACACAGGTTAGTGATACAGGTTAGTTAACCAGGTCAATGTCAGCAGGGCTGGACCCACATGTCAGTGGCTTAAATAATTAACTAATTTAATTAGTGTTAACTAATCTAACACCTAAACTAATTAACAGGGGCTGGCCCCACCTGTCATCGACCCAGGGGGGGTTCCGCCGTGGTCAAGTGGGTCAACTCACCGGCGGCTTGACGCCGGCGAGGCCAGCCGCGGTGGCGAGCCTCGGGTTTTGCCCACAGGGCTCGGTTTGGCGTGCGGAGCACAGCTTCGAGATGCGGACGCTCGTCCGCATCCAACTGTGGTGGTGGCGCGGCCGGGGAGTGGCCGGAGTGGTGCCGGCGACGAGCTCGGCGGCGGCCGAAGCTCGGGTGCAAGTGGGGATGGGGCTGCGGTGCGCAAACGAGCGCGGCGAGGTGCCACGGAGGCTCTACGCGATGCGGGGAGCGCGTTGGGCACATGCCCGGGACCAAATGGTCACCGGAGCTACGCCGACGTTGAGCTCAGGCGGCGGCGCGTTTCGGCCATAAAGGGGGCGACGGCTACGGCGATCAAATGAAGCGGGGAAGAGGGGGAAAGGGTGGAGGAGCTCACAGCGATCACGAAGGGGGCTCGGCTTGCTCGGGAACGGCCGGAGTTCCACGAATTTGGGCGACGGCGACCGGCGGGTCCGAGGTAGGAGATGAGCCCGGAGAGGATGTTCGGGGCTTCTGGAGGGGCGTGGCTCGGTGGAGGAGGAGGAGGGGGTCAAGGCGGAGCCTTTGGGCGCATCGGCGGGGCTAGGGGTGGCCGGTGGCCACGGGTACGGCGACGATGACAGCGAGCTCCGCTCGGTGGTGTGCGCGAGAGGGGAGCAGAGGAGGGGATGGGGTCCAGGGGAGAGAGGAGAGGTGCAGGGGGCGAGGGGGAGTGCGTGGCACTCGCAGGCGCGTCGGGGCGGCGGTGGGAAGCA
>NC_041387.1:302377861-302385057 GCF_002162155.2 Triticum dicoccoides
CTTTGGGCGCATCGGCGGGGCTAGGGGTGGCCGGTGGCCACGGGTACGGCGACGATGACAGCGGGCTCCGCTCGGTGGTGTGCGCAAGAGGGGAGCAGAGGAGGGGATGGGGTCCAGGGGGAGAGAGGAGAGGTGCAGGGGGCGAGGGGGAGTGCGTGGCACTCGCAGGCGCGTCGGGGCGGCGGAGGGAAGCAGGAGGTGGCCGGGGCGCGTGGCCGCGCGCGCCGGGCGCGTGCCCGTCCTCCTGGCAGGGAGGAAGACGACAGGGGAGGAGAGGTGGGCTGGGCGACCAGTGTTGGGCCGCCAGATGGTTTGGGCCGGGTGGGCTGACAGGTAACTTCCTTCTCTCTCTCTGTCTTTTATTTTAATTACTGTTTTCTATTTTTCTGTAACTGTGAGGCTTTATTAAAAATACTTAGGCATCTCTAAAAATCCAGAAAATAATCAGGGGCTCTGTTTAGATTATTTCCAACAGCCCACACTTATTTTTAGAATTATTTGGGCATTTAAGATATTTACTAGCATTTAAATGCCCAAAAGCAAAGTACATATGATTTTATTCAGTGACCAAATATGTGATGGAAAAAATGTGCAACCCTCTGGTTATGGTTTCAAGCATTTTCCAGAAATGATGAACATTTTTGGAAGCCATTTGGATCACTGAAAATATTTTTGGGTTGAACCTATTTGAATTCCATTTGGTACTAGGGTTTAGGCAATCCCCATTTCAAATTTCATAAAATTTAAACATGTTGCATGGATGCTAAAGCAAAAACAAACAAGGGCTGATCTGGGGCTGTGACAGCTCACCCCCACTAAACAAAAATCTCGTCCCGAGATTCAAGCGTAGGGTAAGGTGAAGGGGAAACGCAAACTAGTACAATCTTCATGATCCAGGGTGCACTTCAAATGAACGTTGATTTGAACACCATCATTGTCTTGAGGTCTTGCTCTGAGAAATCCTGTCAACATGACATGGAGGGAAGAAGACTCTAGAAGGGTCGATCTCCTCGAAGATCGAACAACTCACGAAATGAGACATAGGACCATCTCTCGGGTTGAGACACGAGATACACATCAAGAGGGGTGGAAGGAAACGGATGACGAAGGTTCACTAGGTAGACAATAATTCCACACTTAAGAAGGTGGTAAACGATTGTCCACGTAGCGAGGAGTTGAGTTGCTATGATACCATGACGAAACATCCTGGAGGAGGGTGATTCGTAGATTATTACCCTAAGTGGCAAACAGAATTACCTTTGATTCAGAGATCATTGAAACTCTTTATACCAGCTTAAGGCAAATCATAATCGATCATTTAGAGGGGTTCGGTAGAATGGCATACTCGGACTTGGATGATGTGGATTACCTTGTTGAAGACAACACAATGGATGATTTTTACTTACCACCGGAAATGGAAGAGACCCATGGTAGAATGGCACATTGGCGGTGCAAGCTGGGAACAAAATGCAAATGCTGGGAATGATTCTAGTAACTGGGGAGAGGCTCAACAATAGAGAGTTATCCCACTATTGGAATGGTTATAGGATAACCGAGGAAACTGAGAGGAATCCAGTTAGACCCGATGGTAACACGTAGTGCTTGTGCGTGCTCTCAAGAACTTGAGCATTTCCATAATCATCAAGGTTCTACCAACATCCGTGTCATGGATCCTGGCAACACAACATACCACCATGATGAACAACGATGGACGATGCAGATGCATAGGAAGATAACATCAACTCAGATTTCACCCTAGCGAGGCCAAGGAAACAAAATCTGGATGATCGACCGAGAGACATTTAGCACTCCGCTTCTAATGTTCTCCTTGATGTGCTAGTGTAACCCATTCATAGAAATGGTCTGGTATCTAGGACATCAAGTAACAGGTCGGACTTACGGATCTCAAAATCCATAGGGGCAACTAGGGAGTAAATCCTACGAAATCCCTATGGGGAGGTGGCCAACTTCCTCAATCAAGATATTATAATAACAGGTCTTCCGGCTGGGTGTGTTGGCCACGACATCCACTTTACCGGTTATCGAGGGACCAATATTATAGTTCTTGGGAAATATTCCAACCATCATATCTTCCTGAGACTCAGATCTGGTTGGTGTCAGGATATTCCAGGCTCATCGACTCCAGGAGGAAAAATGAAAGTTTGCAACACAATTCGACGAGATGACGTTGCGAGATTCTCGGGGAATGAACTACGATAGCAAGCTCCAAAACATGAGCTGGTTCTGCTACGCACGTGTGAACATGTGGTCTCAGACAAACATGATCACATGGTAGTCTTACAATAAAACACTACCGAGTTCTGGTTGGAAACCATCACCGTGGATAACGAAGTCCTTGCATAAGGTATACTCTTAAGAAGGAACTTCTTCTCGTTGAACAAATCAATCAGTGGCTTGGTGTGCTAGGGATACATATAGATTGAAGGTTGCAAGTCTTCAAACCACAGAATTCTTCGCACATGTGCATGACTGACTTGCGATGATTCCAGAGGAAGCAACATTGACTTTCTTGAGTTCACGGCGGCACCTTGCATCAAATGCACATGAACTAGAGGAAGTCACTTCTTACATCCGAACATATGCTTCATGAGCTAGCATGAACAAATGCTTTCAAAAATTTCCAACACTAGCTTAATGTTCAGCAAAATTATGGAGGAGACAAGGATGTTGTCAATGGGCACAACAACAATTCATCTGAGTTTCCTTTTAAAAGGAATTCCATAGTTAAGTGAACAAGTGATAGCATTGGTCAGACCCAAAAGATGTAATGGTGTATGCTCGAGGAAAATCCACGAGTAAGACAACATTACGAACATCGTTGGTTCTGACTTGATTTGACGATAGCCCACACTCAAATCAAAGGATTGATAAGACAATAGGTCCAGCAACTGATCACAAGGACCAATCGATGAAGATATCATCTTTCTTCAGCACACCCTACACAAGAATATCCCTTGGAACGAACTAAGTCAGGCAAGCTTTTATCTTCCAATTCTCCAAGTTGTTGTCTAGCTTAACCAACTAGCTCAGGGATATCTAACACCGATCTTGGAGAGAGGGTGGTTCACAAGAAACCAACTTGATCACGAGCTCAACATAACAGTCAGGGAACAACCTGGTAATACTTCCGAGAAGATATTCGGAAAATCACGAACCACCGGTATGTTACTAGGCTCGAGAACAATCTCGCTTTTGAGGGCAAGACGATATGATCAAATGAGTGAGGACTTGACAAGATCCTAACTCATCAATCGAAGGGTGCACCGAAATAAGAACTAGATAGCACGATCAGTCTTAGGGTGACGATTCAATAATCAATACGCTAAGAATGAGGTTATCGTCCATTTAACTACCAAGCAACAGAGTTGCTAGCAGTATTGATTTCACACGCCACGATTCACTTGTCGGAATTCTGGTTACAATAACACAGGAACCGAGGAATGAACAATGATGGCAGGAAGTATCACTGTACCAAGAGTTCATAGGATGGTGTGCAATTCCTATAACAATCCCGATATAAAGATGGTAATACTTCAGGGTAGAACAGAATCAAAAGATGGGCTGGCATTTTGATCTGTGGAGCATGACTACCTTGACCCAATCCTAGATATGGATGAGGTACTGGAGTTCATTTCTCCTAGTCATTCTGGAATAGAATGGCTTGATGGACCACAAGAGTAATAGGCATCGATGAACGAATGCACACATAATCTTAACTATCAATTGATAGACGAGGGTCAGAAGGCAACTAAAGAGAACATCTCAAAGGAACATATAATTTTCTGAGTTGTGGATGCATAGATTAGTATGTCGAACCAAGTTCAACATATTTCTTCCGGATAACCCATGCAGAGAGGTAGGACTGGCAGAGTCACAATATAGCATGGAGAACTCATCAAAAATAATCCTGTTGTGATATTTCAGTTCAACGAGGAACTTCTGCCATAAGTAGTTCATGGTATTTGGAAGAAGGATGTACCACGAGCCTCGAGGACTATCGCAAAGTTACTAATATCCTAAAGGCACTAGCAATTACTATCAACATGAAGTAGGTAGAGTGAATCTCGGGTTCAAAACCCAGAAATAGAATACCTACTACTAAGTAGCATCACGGGATGCTTCCGGGAATAAAGGCCAGAATCATCACACTGGGAACACAATCATGGCTAAATTACTAGATGATCCCCTAGGACACCTAGGGTCATAATAATATCTCCAACATATTTGTCGAGGCAACAGAGTACCTCAACTCACCGATTAGTGTGGTTAATCTGGCCCAAAGGAACATCGGAACGGGAGGAAGGGATTTTGCAAATGCTTCAGACTACTTAGAAACCTGGGATGACTCGGACAACATAACGGCTGTAAATGCTCAGAAAAGATTTGAGACATTCACAAAAATGGTGGCATAACCACTCAGAAGCACAATATCAAGGTTTCGAGATCAACAATTAACATACGGAAGTAGTAGGAACTGAACTGAGACTTAAATCCAACAATCTTATAAGTCCACTGATTAGTAACACGTGATCCTAATAGAAAGAAGGGATAGCCTAGTTCTTAATCCCCGTAGAAGAGAAGATGATGACTCAGATCAGAAGGGCATGAGGTAAAGGAGTAAAAAGAGCCTTACGTTCCATCCCACAATCAATTCCCCTACATATAACTAAAGAATTTCTAGACTCAACTTCGACCAGTTTGGCTTGGTAAACCTACAGGCAGTCAAGCTCTGATACCAACGCTGTCAGGACCCCGACTCAATGCCACATCGATCTAGCATGTAACACCTCATATCACTTTGCGGCCTCACGCACGGTATTCCCACGGGTGTCGCCTTACCTTTGCCCGGGACCGTTTGCGCCTTTTGGCACACGTATATGACAGTGTCGCTAGCATCCATATGATAAGGAGCCCGGGCTGACATGGCTAGTCGTAAACCCAAAGTGGCACAGACTTACAGGGACAGGCATCCATGACCCAGCATCGAACGTGTCGGTCATCAGCGAGTGAATCCAGGCTGTAGCACTGGGCTAGCAGGACTCCGGTGAACCGGGCTGTAGCGGGCTAACAGGACTCTGGTATTCATCGCGTGACATTTCCCCGAAGGGACAGACACGGGAACGAAGAAGGACACATGCCGGCCAGCCTAAGTGTTCCGGAGCAGTAGCAAGCTACCATGGCTCAGTGAAACACTAGGAGACATTTCCCCGTAAGAGAGGCTACTAAAGATAAACAACTAGATGGTCAGATCCCACACATACCAAGCATTTCAAAACATACACACAATATGCTCGATATGTGCAAATACAACATGGCATCACAACATGACTCTATGACTCAAGTATTTATGCAATAGGCTCCGAGGAGAAAGATATTACAAACAGGGGTCTCATGACCCAACAATCAGAGCATACAAATCAAAGCACAAGCGGAAGCTATCATGTCTGGGTACAGACATCTATAACTGAAAAAGGCTGAGAAGCCTGACTATCTACCAGATCCTGCCGGGGGCACAAGATCGTAGCTGAGGTAACAAGCTAAACGTCGAAGTCCACGCGGAACTACTAGTGAGACCGAAGTCTCTCTGCAAAAACATAAAATAGGCAAACGTGAGTACAAATGTACCCAGCAAGACTTACATCAGAACTATCTACATATGCACCATTATCAACAAAGGGATGGTGGGGTTTAACTGCAGCAAGCCAGCTTTGACTCGGTGGCTATCCTAAACTACGACTGCAAGCGACTCTTTTGAGGTGGCGCACACGAGTCCACATATTCACCATATCAATACACCACTATGGAACCGCTCCCGTCTCCCTATGAGAACGCCATCCATAGCACTCACGCTTATCTTGCGTATTTTGGAGTATCCACTTTCAATTGTCTATGAACTGATATAAGCAACCCAGAAGTCCTTTTCCGCGGACACGGCTATTCGAATAGATGATGTTAACCCTGCCAGGGTGTACTTCTTCACACACGCTCTCACCACTTACCGCCGTTTACACGACATGTACTCGGCAACCTTCAAGCGGAAGCCCAACGTGGGTGTCGGCCACGGCCTGCCTAAACACTCAAGTCTCTAGTCCAGGTTTATCGCCTATTCGGGTTCCATCCATGAGGAGATCCGGCCGGAGTTTCGCTCACAGCCCCAAACGATGTGAACAGGGTTCCGTGACACCAAACGGGCGCCCGGTTTACCCGGCCACGTGCCTACCGCATCACAGCCCACCCCTACGGTCAGCGCTGCGCACGGCCTCCAGCATACTACAAACACCAGAAACTACTTGCAACTCCTGGACAGAGGACAAGGGTGGTCAAGAAGCCGAGAGGGTCCATTGGTTTCGGGCCCAATGCGTGGTAGTAGCTGAATCATGGATCACAAACACAGAACTCAGTTCCTGAGGACGGCTGCAATGAGACAACCCACCATGTACTCCTACATGGCCTCTCACCGCTACCTTTACCAAATCGTGTTCACACACTTAGCTCACACACAGTAGGACATGTTCACACACCTCTGATTCATCCCGGATGAATCAGACCTGACTCAACTCTAAGCAGTAGCAGGCGTGACAAACAAGCATGAATGAGTAGGCACAACAGGGCTCAAACAACTCCTACTCATGCTAGTGGGTTTCATCTATTTACTGTGGCAATGACAGGTCATGCATAGGGTAAAGGGGTTCAGCTACCGTAGCAAGTAACAAATATGTTGTTGTTGTCCTAATGCAGTAAAAGAGAGCAGGAGCGAGAGAGTGGGATTTTATCGGAATAAACAAGGGGGTTTTGCTTGCCTGGCACTTCTGAAGATAACATTGAGTCTTCATCAGTGTCAACGATCACATCATCGGTATCACGTCTATCGAGAGGGGACAAATACCGGCAACACAGAAGGGAACACAATCAATGCAATGCACAATATGATGCATGATCATGACATGGCAAAATGAATGTGTTTTGGGCTAATGCAACTAGCAACAGATTAAATGAAGTTGGTTTGAATATAATATTCAAATTCAAACTCCATATGTGATTATTCAAATGCCATTTAATTGATTTGTGCTAAACAGCAGCTATAAGTTGTTCTAACATGCATGAAAATGGTACAGATGGATTCCTTGAATTTTTCTGATAATTTTTCATATATAAATTATTTAATTTGAAGTTAC